>NC_069500.1:121001790-121281790 GCF_027579735.1 Bombina bombina
ACTTAATATACCTTTCAAGGGGCAAACTTTATTTGGGCCCGGTTTGAAAGAAATTATTGCTGACATTACAGGAGGTAAGGGCCACGCTCTACCTCAAGACAAAGCCAAAGCTAAGGCTAGACAGTCTAATTTTCGTCCCTTTCGGAATTTCAAAACAGGAACAGCATCAACTTCCACTGCACCAAAACAGGAAGGAGCTGTTGCTCGTTACAGACAAGGCTGGAAACCTAACCAGTCCTGGAATAAGGGCAAGCAGGCCAGGAAACCTGCTGCTGCCCCTAAGACAGCATGAACCGAGGGCCCCCGATCCGGGACCGGATCTAGTGGGGGGCAGACTCTCTCTCTTCGCCCAGGCTTGGGCAAGAGATGTCCAGGATCCCTGGGCGCTAGAGATCATATCTCAGGGATACCTTCTAGACTTCAAATTCTCTCCCCCAAGAGGGAGATTTCATCTGTCAAGGTTGTCAACAAACCAAATAAAGAAAGACGCGTTTCTACGCTGTGTACAAGATCTATTATTAATGGGAGTGATCCATCCGGTTCCGCGGTCGGAACAAGGACAAGGGTTTTACTCAAACCTGTTTGTGGTTCCCAAAAAAGAGGGAACTTTCAGGCCAATCTTGGATTTAAAGATCCTAAACAAATTCCTAAGAGTTCCATCGTTCAAAATGGAAACTATTCGGACAATCTTACCCATGATCCAAGAGGGTCAGTACATGACCACAGTGGATTTAAAGGATGCTTACCTTCACATACCGATTCACAAAGATCATTACCGGTATCTAAGGTTTGCCTTCTTAAACAGGCATTACCAGTTTGTAGCCCTTCCATTCGGATTGGCTACGGCTCCAAGAATCTTCACAAAGGTTCTGGGTGCCCTTCTGGCGGTACTAAGACCGCGAGGAATTTCGGTAGCTCCGTACCTAGACGACATTCTGATACAAGCTTCAAGCTTTCAAACTGCCAAGTCTCATACAGAGTTAGTTCTGGCATTTCTAAGGTCGCATGGATGGAAAGTGAACGAAAAGAAGAGTTCTCTCTTTCCTCTCACAAGAGTTCCATTCTTGGGGACTCTTATAGAAGACAGATTAACAAAGCTTCTAAATGCATGCCGTGTCCTTCATTCCATTCAACTCCCGTCAGTAGCTCAATGCATGGAGGTGATCGGCTTAATGGTAGCAGCAATGGACATAGTACCCTTTGCACGCCTACATCTCAGACCGCTGCAATTGTGCATGCTGAGTCAGTGGAATGGGGATTACTCAGATTTGTCCCCCACTCTGAATCTGGATCAAGAGACCAGAAACTCTCTTCTATGGTGGCTTTCTCGGCCACATCTGTCCAGGGGGATGCCATTCAGCAGGCCGGACTGGACAATTGTAACAACAGACGCCAGCCTACTAGGTTGGGGCGCTGTCTGGAATTCTCTGAAGGCTCAGGGACAATGGAGTCAGGAGGAAAGTCTCCTGCCAATAAACATTCTGGAATTGAGAGCAGTTCTCAATGCCCTTCTAGCTTGGCCCCAGTTAAAAACTCGGGGGTTCATCAGGTTTCAGTCGGACAACATCACGACTGTAGCTTACATCAACCATCAGGGAGGGACAAGAAGCTCCCTAGCAATGATGGAAGTATCAAAGATATTTCGCTGGGCAGAGTCTCACTCTTGCCACCTGTCAGCAATCCACATCCCGGGAGTAGAGAACTGGGAGGCGGATTTCTTGAGTCGCCAGACTTTTCATCCGGGGGAGTGGGAACTTCATCCGGAGGTCTTTGCCCAAATACTTCGACGTTGGGGCAAACCAGATATAGATCTCATGGCGTCTCGCCAGAACGCCAAACTTCCTCGCTACGGATCCAGATCCAGGGATCCGGGAGCGGTTCTGATAGATGCTTTGACAGCACCTTGGAACTTCAGGATGGCTTATGTGTTTCCACCCTTCCCGCTGCTTCCTCGATTGATTGCCAAAATCAAACAGGAGAGAGCATCAGTGATTCTAATAGCACCTGCATGGCCACGCAGGACTTGGTATGCAGATCTAGTGGACATGTCATCCTGTCCGCCTTGGTCTCTACCTCTAAGACAGGACCTTCTGATACAGGGTCCATTCAAACATCAAAATCTAACTTCTCTGAAGCTGACTGCTTGGAAATTGAACGCTTGATTTTATCAAAACGTGGTTTTTCTGAGTCGGTTATTGATACCCTGATACAGGCTAGGAAGCCTGTTACCAGAAAGATTTACCATAAAATATGGCGTAAATACCTATACTGGTGTGAATCCAAAGATTACTCCTGGAGTAAGGTTAGGATTCCTAGGATATTGTCCTTTCTACAAGAAGGTTTAGAAAAGGGTTTATCGGCTAGCTCATTAAAGGGACAGATCTCAGCTCTGTCCATCTTGTTACACAAGCGTCTGTCAGAAAATCCAGACGTCCAGGCATTTTGTCAGGCTTTAGCTAGGATCAAGCCTGTGTTTAAAACTGTTGCTCCGCCATGGAGTTTAAACTTAGTTCTTAACGTTTTACAGGGTGTTCCGTTCGAACCCCTTCATTCCATTGATATAAAATTGTTATCTTGGAAAGTTCTATTTTTAATGGCTATTTCCTCGGCTCGAAGAGTCTCTGAATTATCAGCCTTACATTGTGATTCTCCTTATCTGATCTTTCACTCAGACAAGGTAGTTCTGCGTACTAAACCTGGGTTCTTACCTAAGGTAGTCACTAACAGGAATATCAATCAAGAGATTGTTGTTCCATCCTTGTGTCCAAATCCTTCTTCAAAGAAGGAACGTCTTCTACACAATCTGGATGTAGTTCGTGCCCTCAAGTTCTACTTGCAGGCAACTAAGGATTTTCGACAAACGTCTTCCCTGTTTGTCGTGTACTCTGGTCAGAGGAGAGGTCATAAGGCTTCGGCTACCTCTCTCTCCTTCTGGCTTCGTAGCATAATTCGTTTAGCCTATGAGACTGCTGGACAGCAGCCTCCTGAAAGAATTACAGCTCATTCTACTAGAGCTGTGGCTTCCACTTGGGCCTTTAAGAATGAGGCCTCTGTTGAACAGATTTGCAAGGCTGCAACTTGGTCTTCGCTTCATACTTTTTCCAAATTTTACAAATTTGACACTTTTGCTTCTTCGGAGGCTATTTTTGGGAGAAAGGTTCTTCAGGCAGTGGTTCCTTCTGTATAATGAGCCTGCCTATCCCTCCCGTCATCCGTGTACTTTTGCTTTGGTATTGGTATCCCAGAAGTAATGATGACCCGTGGACTGATCACACATAACAGAAGAAAACATAATTTATGCTTACCTGATAAATTCCTTTCTTCTGTTGTGTGATCAGTCCACGGCCCGCCCTGTTTTTTAAGGCAGGTAAATATTTTTTAAATTATAATCCAGTCACCACTACACCCTTGGCTTCTCCTTTCTCGTTGGTCTTTGGTCGAATGACTGGAGGTGACGTAGAGGGGAGGAGCTATATAGCAACTCTGCTGGGTGAATCCTCTTGCACTTCCTGTAGGGGAGCAGATAATATCCCAGAAGTAATGATGACCCGTGGACTGATCACACAACAGAAGAAAGGAATTTATCAGGTAAGCATAAATTATGTTATATACACACGTTTAGAACACATTCCTCTATGTGCAGAACATTGGAATGTGAAATATTTACACTAAATACACAGTATAACACCTTATTATATATGAATATTGATTGTACATGTTTTTACCTACTTCCCCGCAAAGGGCTCCAATGCACTTAAAAATGTGTCTATATGTGTGTACATATGTATTTATGTGTTTATATGTATATATATGTCTGCAAATACATATATACATATATAAATAAATATGTACACACATATACAAAATACTAAATAAAGCACCTTTCCTAAACATCCAGTGAGTGCAAGTTTCATCTATTCTGTATATATACAGTATATATATATATATATATATATATATATATATATATACATATATACAGTGGATATAAAAAGTCTACACACCCCTGTTAAAATGTCAGGTTTCTGTGATGTAAAAAAATGATACAAAGATAAATAATTTCAGAACTTTTTCCACCTTTAATGTGACCTATAAACTGTACAACTCAATTGAAAAACAAACTGAAATCTTTTAGGTGGAGGGAAGAAAACAAAAAAAAATATAACTGGGGATGTAGCTGTGTTCAGAATTAAAGGATTACTTTCTGTTATAATTTTTAAGCTAAACAACTAACATATTAAAGTTAATAAACATTAATTAAAACCTACTGACCTATATTTTCTCCAAAACGAAGTTTCATAACGTTCTAAAAGTTATATCTTTTATTCGCCGATGATGTCACGTTATCCTGCCCACTATTTTCAGCACTGCATGTTCAAAATACTTAAACCAATAACTTTGTGTTTAAAGCGCCATTTTGAAACCTAGGTATTGTAAGCGGATTGGTACAGAGCAAAGGATACCCACGGAGTGGGTTTGGAAAACAATTACATTTGCAGACAAGATTTCTGATATACGGTAGAGATATGTTAATGAAATGCTATTGATAAAAAGCGTATTTGGGGTAGTTAGTTAGTAGCAGACATAGAAAATATTTACTTACAGTGTCCCTTTAATCAATCACATTCAAAATCATGTTAAATAGGAGTCAGTACACACCTGCCATCATTTAAAGTGCCTCTGATTAACCCCAAATGAAGTTCAGCTGCTCTAGTTGGTCTTTCCTGAAATTTTCTTAGTCGCATCCCACAGAAAAAGCCATGGTCCACAGAGAGCTTCCAAAGCATCAGAGGGATCTCATTGTTTAAAGGTATCAGTCAGGAGAAGGGTACAAAAGAATTTCCAAGGCATTAGATATACCATGGAACACAGTGAAGACAGTCATCATCAAGTGGAGAAAATATGGCACAACAGTGACATTTACCAAGAACTGGACTTCCTTTCAAAATTGATGAAAAGACAAGAAGAGAACTGGTCTGGGAGGCTACCAAGAGGCCTACAGTAACATTAAAGGAGCTGCAGGAATATCTGGCAAGTACTGGCTGTGTGGTACATGTGACAACAATCTCCCGTATTCTTCATATGTCTGGGCAATGGGTAGAGTGGCAAGATGAAAGCCTTTTCTTACGAAGAAAAACATCCAAGCCAGACTACATTTTGCAAAAACACATCTGAAGTCTCCCAAAAGCATGTGGGAAAAGGTGTTATGGTCAAAATGTGCCATGCTGATAGACTTATACCCAAAAAGACTGAGTGCTGTAATAAAATCAAAAGGTGCTTCAACAAAGTATTAGTTTAAGGGTGTGCACACTTATGCAACCATATTATTTTATTTTTATATTTTTTCTTCCCTCTACCTAAAATATTTCAGTTTGTTTTTCAATTGAGTTGTACAGTTTATTGGTCACATTAAAGGTGGAAAAAGTTCTGAAATGATTTATCTTTGTCTCATTTTTTTACATCATAGAAACCTGACATTTTAACAGGGGTGTGTAGACTTTTTTTTATATCCACACACAGTATCCCACAAAAGTGAGTACACCCCTCACATTTTTGTAAATATTTTATTATATCTTTTCATGCGACAACACTGAAGAAATGACACTTTGCTACAATGTAAAGTAGTGAGTGCACAGCCTGCTGTCCCCTCAAAATAACTCAGCACACAGCCATTAATGTCTAAATGGTTGGCAACAAAAGTGAGTACACCCCTAAGTGGAAATGTCCAAATTGGGCCCAATTAGCCATGGCTGTGTGTTGAGTTATTTGGAGGTGACAGCAAATTTACACTGTTGTACAGTTTACATTGTTTACATTGTAGCAAAGTGTCATTTCTTTAGTGTTGTCACATGAAAAGATATAATAAAATATTTACAAAAATGTGAGGGGTGTACTCACTTTTGTGGGATACCGTGTGTGTGTATATATACAGTATGTATGTATGTATATATACAGTATGTATGTATGTGTATGTATATATATATATATATATATACATACACACATACACAGCAGCACAGTCACAGGAACGAACAACCGACTCAATACCATGGTTAGCCTGTTCTATGGCGATTTACCACCTGGGTGCAGCTTCTTTTAGCCCAGTAATGCTTTTCACAGAGAACTGTCCTGTAGTATATCAGTCTGATCACTGACAAGGCCCAATGAAGGCCGAAACAATCGTCTGGGGTTGCTGTGTTCCTTGTTCAGAGAGGAATTGCCTGGTATTTCGGTACTGGACTGACCGTAATAGGCAGGATCAGACTGATATACTACAGGAAAGTTCTATTCTGTGAAAAGAAACTAGGCTAAAAGAAGCTGCACCCAGGTGGTAAATCACCATAGAACAGGTTAACAATGGTATTGAGCCAGATGTTCGTTCCAGTGAGTGTGCTTCTCTCTGTGTGTATTTAGTCTCCCTATGGGAAAAACAGACGTGGACTCCTTGCTCAGTGTGCATAGAGGAACATGGCTACACCTCACTGACGAGGCCCAATGAAGGCCGAAACGATCAACTGGGGTTGCTGTGTTCCTTGTTCAAAGAGGAATTGCCTGGTATTTCGGTACTGGACTGACCGTAATAGGTGGGATCAGACTGATAAACTACAGGAAAGTTCTACTCTGTGAAAAGCATTACTGGGCTAAAAGAAGTTGCACCTAGGTGGTAAATTGCCATAGAACAGGCTAACAATGGTATTGAGCCAGTTGTTCATTCCTGTGAGTGTATATATAAATAAATAAATATATATATATAAATATACCATATATAAGAGGGGCTTATTGAAAAATATACAAAAAGCCAAAGCGTGACCAGGCTGCACAGAAGTCTGTTTATTTAAATATAATACAGCGAAAAAACAGGTGTGGTGATATTCCACTGGAAATTACTCACTACTAGCACATAATAAATTTAAAGCAGAGAAATGGCAAACAGCTTTAGTCAAACCAACTAGCAACATTGTCTCAATCACAGTAAAAACACTTTTTCATTTATTGTGTTACATTCAAAGGAAAGAAAGACACAAAGGGGCCTATTTATCAAGCTCCGTATTTATCAAGCTCCGTGTTTCGGCTCACCAGAAACACCACTTATGAAGCAGCGATCTAAAGATCGCTGCTCCATAACCTCTCTGCCTGCTCTGAGGAGGCAGACAGACATTGCGGGAAATCAACCCGATCGAATACGATCGGGTTGATGGATCATGTCCGACAGAGGGTTGATAAATCGGCCCCATAGTCTCTTTATGTACTGAGGGCACTTAGTGCTTTCGCACGCCCCACAAAGATACTTTCCAGGAGATCCACTAAGTAAAAAAGTTTTTGCGGCTTTACTCTGAGCACATAGTGCAACTGCACGCTCAGATAACTCAGCTGCATTATTATAGGATAACTAAACAGTCCTGCACTGGTAATTCCAGAGAGGATTCACTTACGGATCCACAGCTTCCCAAATGAACAGGTCTGTCCTTTTGCAAAATGGTTTGTCTTGCTGATGAATAAAGCTGTCAGACATAAGCTTTGGATCCGATGGTAGTGCTGACTGCACTGCATTGTAGACTTTGCTGTTAAAACACAAAACTCTCCGTGCTGTGTTTATTATACTTGCTTCCAGACTCTAGTGCATGCTATTCTTAGCATCAAAACACTTTTCCAGAGACTTGAGGGTACACGGTAAACAGAAAACTGCTCACATCTGTGACTTTTCCTCTGCGGGCTGATGACGTGTTTTGCCCCTCCCCTTTTGGGTTTACACGGGGCTTCGTCAGAAAGCACTAAGTGCCCTCAGTTCATAAAGAGACTTTGTGTCTTTCTTTCCTTTGAATGTAACACAATAAATGAAAATGTGTTTTACTGTGATTGAGACAATGTTGCTAGTTGGTTTGACTAAAGCTGTTTGCCATTTCTCTGCTTTAAATTTATTATGTGCTCCTAGTGAGTAATTTCCAGTGGACTATCACCACACCTGTTTTTCGCTGTATTATATTTAAATAAACAGACTTTTGTGCAGCCTGGTCACGCTTTGGCTTTTTGTATGTTTTTCAGTAAGCCCTTCTTATATATAGTATATTTTTATATTATGATTGCGACTGCTAGCACTTAATTCGTGTTTTTCACATCTATAGTCCCATTGAGAGTTCTGCCTTATTAATATAAATTTATATATATATATATATATATATATATATATATATATATATATATCTACACATACATATACCTATTTATACATGTATATATCTCTATTTGCCTACATTTTTTTTCTAACACCTGAGATCTTATATCTTTGATCCCTGATAAAAGGAAAGAAAGACACAAAGTCTCTTTATGAACTGAGGGCACTTAGTGCTTTCTGACGAAGCCCCGTGTAAACCCAAAAGGGGAGGGGCAAAACACGTCATCAGCCCGCAGAGGAAAAGTCACAGATGTGAGCAATTAAAATTTTTTTTTATTATTAGATAGTGTTTACATTAAACTTGACACATGAGCGCTAAACTCGACACGTGCAAACACCTGCAACAAAACCCTTTTCGCTCGCCCATAACTGTTAGCGCGCCACTCGTAATCTGGCCCAAAGTTGGCTAATTCCGTCATTGTACCTAAAGGCCAAATATTATAACAGGCACGAACAATTCCCTTGATTCAGTGGGGAATTGTCTAGTATTTTTGAGGTGGGCAATTCTTCTACATGGGATCAGATATATCTGTTAACTATATAATGTGTGGTGCTGATTCAACAGTTAAGCTTAAAGGGACAGTCTACACCAGAATTTTTATTGTTTTAAAAGATAGATAATCCCTTTATTACCCATTCCCCAGTTCTGCATAACCAACACAGTTATATTAATATATTTTTAACCTCTGTGATTATCTTGTATCTAAGCCTCTGCAAACTGCCCCTTTATTTCAGTTCTTTTGACAGACTTGCAGTTTAGCCAATCAGTGGCTGCTCCCAGATAACTTCACGTGCATGAGCACAGTGTTATCTATATGAAACACATGAACTAACAGCCTCTAGTGGTGAAAAACTGTTAAAATGCATTCTGAAAAGAGGTGGCCTTAAAGGTTTAAGAAATTAGCATATGAACCTCCTAGGTTAAGCTTTCAACTAAGAATACCAAGAGAACAAAGCAAAATTTTTGATAAAAGTAAATTGGAAAATTGTTTAAAATTACATGCCCTATATGAATCATGAAAGTTTATTTTGGACTAGACTGTCCCTTTAATTGAAAAATAATAAAAAGCTTTGAATGGGTATAGTTGGGATCAGGCTGTTCTCTAGCAAAGTGCACAGTAGAAAATTGTTTAAAAAAATTATATCTACAAGGAGTAGTAGTCAAATTAATGTTATGTGTTAATGTTTTAGGACACAACCGTGAAGATGAAATTGCTCGGATTTTAGCCATGACAGACCCATTGTTGGGACCACAGAGAAGACCATTTTTGGTTTTATCTTGTGTTACGCAGCCTGGACATAGCAGAATTCCTGCACTTTTTATGGCACATGAGCTGTGTCTTAACAAATTAAATCGACCATGGATGGTAAGACATATATTACACTATATTTATAGAGATTATAATTACAGTGGTTGTAAAATAAAGCATTATAGAAATATCTACTGAAAAATCACCACCAGCCCCCAGAGCAAACCGTTTTTAACTTTTGAATAGATTAGTGATAGGGACAATGAACTGAATAACCATCTTCTCTATAAGCTATACTGAGATATATAGGGCAGCTGGTGCATGCTATGTGTAGCCTATAGGGCAGTTAGTATGGTAGCTAATTAATTGCCCTGCACATTTAGTTAAAAAGGAAAACTTAGTGCAGACTAGTACTAAGCACACATCTCCTCTGGATGTGTATACAAAATTGCAGAAAACAATAGTGTTTAGTGTCTTTTTTTTTTTTTTTTTTTTTTATAAATAATTTTTATTTTATTTTCATTATAAAGTAAGCTTGACAATGACAAGTACAGAGTAATCAACTCACTGCATACATACAGATATAACAGAAGTCATGATAAAAGTATCTCCATGAACAGTCGTAGGTAATATCAGGTATATAACATAGTTCTCCAGGGCACTAAAGGATACAGAATGAGCTAGCAGTTTTGACCACACCTGACTGTTATGATTGGTGCAACAACATATTTCAAATGTGGACACAGTAGCATACTAGGATCGACCAGTCAACTTAATGAGAACCTTCACCATGTTTATCTTAACTACCCAAGGGGCCATTTGTGACACTTATCTCCAAGTGAGGGAGAGAACTCCTAAGAGAAAGGAACTAGAAATGGAGGGGGGGTGTTAAAAGGCAGGAAGGGAAGAGATGAGGAGGGGGAGGGGGGGGGGGAATGAATGCAGAAGGGTAGGTTAAAGTACCAGGAGAAGAAAAGAGAACTCAAGTTAACTAGCACAGACCAGGGGGAGCAAACGTAGGCCACTTACCGGGAGCCACAATAGGTATGTATAAGTTGGGCCTGTTACAGAAGCATTAGTTATTTTGTTGTGAAGAAACTTATTTCCCAGCAGCAATGCCTGAACCAGCCAAGCCAGCGCCTAAGAAGGGCTCCAAGAAAACTGTAACAAGTATCATTTCATAAAGGGTTAACTCTGTTCAGTTTTGAGAAAACTATTTTCTGAGGCAGGTTTCCTAGCATATTGTGTACTGTAATTAAGTTTGTGATAAGCATTCACTGCTAGGTGATAAGAAGGACTCAATTGTTTTCTTGTGTGTACTTGTTATCTGCGGTGGCCTGTCCAAGGGCTTTGTCTAAATGTGTGATGGGGGATTTTATGCTTCCCCCCCTGGGAGTGCCCTGTGTGCATGTAACCTAAATAAAAAGCAGGCTGGGCATCCCAGTCCTCAGTTCTTGGTTGTCCCTCAATCGCAGCGTTGACTCGTTTTTGTGGGCAGAAGGGTATCCTAGCTGTACTACAGCTAGGGGGGATTATTCTACATTTGCGAGACTCATATAGAATACTATGGAAAGCAGTTTCTCCCCTCTTCAGCAATAGGAATCCAGGCTACTAAGCGGTCCATCTCTCAGCGAGACTAAGGGTAACCGTAACATTTGGCGGCAGCGGTGGGATTTTTCCTGGATTTCCTAGGAGAGGTACAGAACGGATGGAGAGCGCTTACGAAAAATTGAAGCGTACAACCCTAAAGGATTTACTTGAAAGCAGAGGGGGGTACGCCAGCAACCGGCCGAGGAGAGAGCTGATCGCAGAATTGACCGAACTGGATCAGAGCTTCACAATGGCGGAAACACCGACCACGATTAGTGACGAAAAAACCAGGATTGTTCGGGAGAGGCTCTCACTGTACGGGCCGAACCCCTCCATGGAATTGGTACAGCAGTTGATGGCGGAAGCGGACAAGGATATACGAGAGACTCGAGCCCACGAACTCAACCTAGCGAACGCACACCGCAATGCTGAAGCCCCGCAGGTAATCATCCCTGTCGAAAATGCTGGGAGGCCCAAGATACCCTATGCGGCATTTCGACCCTTCCTAGAGAGCGAGACAGGGATTGATGAATATTTGGCGGACTTCGAAAGGCAATGTGCCCTGCACCAGATTCCCAACAGGGAGTGGCCCACGATATTGTCTGGGAAACTATCCGGGCGAGCCCTGGAAGCCTTTCGTACTCTGGGTGCTGAGGAAGTGACACAGTATGAGCTAGTTAAGGAGACACTGTTGCGACGGTACGCAGTAACTCCGGACGCGTATCGCCGACAGTTTCGGGGCACGAAAAAGAAGCCTAACGATACCCATATGGAATGGGCGCACCGAATGCGGAGAGCGGCAAATCACTGGATGAGCGGAAGTAAAGCGGTGACTGGTGAGGAAATTTTACAATTGTTTCTCTTAGAACATTTTTATAATGGCATGGAACAGCAAGGGAAGGAATGGCTGCGAGACAGGCGACCTTCTACCTTAGAAGAAGCAGCCAAATTGGCCGATGAACATTGTGACTCCCGTCTTCACGAACCCAGAGAGGTTTACCGTGCACCCCCTCGTGCTGAATTCCGAGCCCCGGTGCCCGCAGGGCCCGCCCGACACTCAGGACCACCCAATAACAGCTCTGAGCGTCCCAGACCGACTTGCCACCGATGCAAGCAACCAGGGCATTTCATGGCTAGCTGCCCCCTTAATACGCACCAGACACCCAGGAATTACAATTACCCCTCTGGGGCATATCGTCCGGCCCGGACCCTCTGTGTTAACCAAGAGGCCCCTATGGAGGAATATTTGGGGCCGCTTCACGAGGCGGACCCTGTATATGCTGCCTCAGATAACCGCCAGCACCATCGGCAGAAGGTATGGCTCGAGGGGCGATCTACCGAGGGATTGAGAGACACAGGGGCTACTATCACGCTGGTACAGAGTCATTTGGTGCCGGAGCACAAGCGATCTGGACAGACTGTGGCCGTTAGAGTGGCGGGGGGGGATGTGTACAAAATTCCAACAGCTAAAGTGCATCTTGATTGGGGAGCGGGAAAGGGGGCTGTGAACGTGGGCATAATGGATAATTTACCTGCCGAAGTACTACTGGGCAATGATTTGGGCCCCATGACTTCTGCCTATGCTCCAGTATGCAACAACGAGGCGGACCCAGTGACTACACGGGCCCAAGCCCGGACGGAGCGAGAACTCTCACCAGTGCGGGAGACACAGGTAAGACCTACCCCGACATTGCCTGACATGTTAGGCCCCATACCCTGGGACACCCCAGATGCTTTCGAGACAGAGTCTAAGACTGACCCGACCTTACAAAAGTACCGGGAACGAGCAGAGACCGGAGGGGGCGGGGCAGATAATGAAACATTCTTATGGGAAAAAGGGAAACTATACCGCTGGACAGAGAAAAGGGGACAGCGTAGGCGACAGCTGGTAGTGCCCCACAAATACCGTCAAGAAATCCTCAAGATAGGCCATGACATCCCCTTAGCAGGCCACCTAGCTGTAACCCGTACCCTACACCGCATTACTCACACGTTCTTTTGGCCAGGGGTACACGCCGACGTTAGAACTTACTGTAACACCTGCGATGTGTGTCAACGAGTAGGAAGGCGAGGCGATCACCCTAAAGCCCATCTAGTAAATATGCCCATTGTAGAGGAACCCTTCAGCCGGGTTGCTATTGACCTAGTGGGACCACTGGCTACCCCTAGTCCCTCCGGTAAGCGCTACATTCTTACCGTAGTGGACTACGCTACCAGGTACCCAGAGGCTGTCGCCCTATCCAACATACAAGCGGATACGGTAGCGAATGCACTAGTACAGGTGTTCTCCCGGGTAGGATTTCCAAAAGAAATCCTATCCGACCGAGGCACCCAATTTACGGCTGAATTGACCCAACAACTCTGGCAGGTTTGCAAAATTAAGTCCCTCCTGAGCTCCCCATACCACCCCCAGACGAACGGGCTGTGTGAGAGGTTCAATGGGACCCTCAAGCAAATGCTCAAGACGTTCACTCAGGAATACCGAGACTGGGAACGCTTCCTGCCGCACCTCCTTTTTGCTTATCGGGAGGTGCCCCAGGAAACGACAGGGTTCTCTCCCTTCGAGTTGCTCTACGGAAGAAAGGTACGGGGACCCCTAAACCTGATCCGGGAGCACTGGGAGGGAGAGATGGAGACTGACGGTGTCCCCATTGTGCCATACGTGCTGGAACTCAGGGACCGAATGGAGCAATTAGCCAAATCCGTGCGGGCTAATCTCCAGTCGGCCCAGAGAAGACAGAAAGTATGGTACGATCGGGGGGCCCGAAAGAGAATCTTTACCATAGGACAAAAGGTGTTAGTACTTAAGCCGGTGAAGACAGACAAATTGCAGGCGTCCTGGCAGGGCCCCTACCAGATCGTAGAGAAAAGGGGAGACACCACTTATGTGATAGCTAGCTGCCACGACAACAATCTTAGAAAGACATTCCATGTAAACATGCTCAAGGAATATTTTGAGCGACCAGAGAACGTGACGGCCGTATGTTGTTCCCCTCAGGAAGGCCCCGACAGTCTACCCATTCCAGACCTATTAGAAAAGAGTCTCCCCACAGGTATAGTGGCTCAGGTTCAGATAGGAGACCGACTTAGCCCCACTGAAAGGGAGCAGCTCAACCAACTCCTACAGTCCAAACACCTCACCTTCTCCCCGAAGCCAGGGTACACTACTTTAACCACCCACCAGGTAGATACTCCGGGACAAGCTCCCTTGCGCCAGGCTCCGTACCGAATCCCCGAAGCAGTTAGGATAGGAATGAAGAAGGAGATCGATGAGATGCTCCAACTCGGGGTAATTGAGCCCTCCGATAGTCCCTGGGCCTCCCCAGTTGTCTTGGTGCCCAAGAAAGATGGGACCACCCGGTTCTGCGTAGACTATCGGAGGCTCAATGAAAAGACTGTGACGGACGCTTACCCTATGCCCAGGGTAGACGAGCTACTCGATCGTATAGCCAGGGGAAATTACCTGACCACTATTGACCTCTGCAAAGGTTACTGGCAGATTCCCCTGGCCCCGGAGGCTATCCCCAAGTCGGCATTCGTCACCCCATTCGGCTTATATCAGTTTAGGGTAATGCCGTTTGGGATGAAGAATGCCCCAGCTACATTCCAGCGCTTGGTGGATAGGCTCCTGGATGGCTTTCAGAGTTTTGCTTGCGCCTACCTGGACGACATAGCGATCCACAGTGAGTCATGGGAGGACCACTTAGCTCACATAGGAATGGTTCTGGATCAGATCCGGGCTGCTGGCCTGACTCTGAAGCCAGAAAAATGCCACTTTGGGATGGCCGAGGTACAGTACCTGGGTCACCGGGTGGGGTGTGGAAAGCAGCGACCAGAGCCGGCCAAGATAGAAGCTGTCGCCAATTGGCCCACCCCCATCACTAAGACTCAGGTCCTAGCCTTCCTGGGCACGGCAGGGTACTATAGACGGTTCGTACCAGACTACAGCACACTTGCCAAACCCCTGACTGACTTGACCAAGAAGAACTTACCTCGACAGGTCCTGTGGTCTCCCCACTGTGAAACGGCTTTCCAGGCTCTCAAAAATGCTCTAATTAACGCTCCTGTCTTGGCGGCTCCAGCCCTTAACAAACGTTTTATCGTCCACACAGATGCTTCCATGTTCGGGCTGGGAGCCGTCCTCAGCCAAGTAGGCGAAGATGGAGGGGAGCATCCAGTTGCCTACATCAGCCGGAAGCTCCTGCCCCGCGAAGTCAGCTATGCAGCGGTCGAAAAGGAGTGTTTGGCTTTGGTGTGGGCATTAAAGAAATTGACTCCCTATTTATATGGGCAGGAGTTCACTCTGGTCACCGACCATAACCCGTTGGTGTGGCTGAACCGGGTCTCTGGAGATAATGGCAGGCTATTACGTTGGAGTTTATCGTTGCAACCCTTCAATTTCACCATTACTTACAGACCTGGGAAACAGAATGGCAACGCCGACGGGTTGTCCAGACAAACCGACCTCAGCCCCGCATAACCAGCGGTCTGGACAGCCTTAGTCTGCCCCGAAAAGGGGTCAGACCGTGTCTGCCAGAGTGTTCCACAGAAAGGGAGCACTGTTACAGAAGCATTAGTTATTTTGTTGTGAAGAAACTTATTTCCCAGCAGCAATGCCTGAACCAGCCAAGCCAGCGCCTAAGAAGGGCTCCAAGAAAACTGTAACAAGTATCATTTCATAAAGGGTTAACTCTGTTCAGTTTTGAGAAAACTATTTTCTGAGGCAGGTTTCCTAGCATATTGTGTACTGTAATTAAGTTTGTGATAAGCATTCACTGCTAGGTGATAAGAAGGACTCAATTGTTTTCTTGTGTGTACTTGTTATCTGCGGTGGCCTGTCCAAGGGCTTTGTCTAAATGTGTGATGGGGGATTTTATGCTTCCCCCCCTGGGAGTGCCCTGTGTGCATGTAACCTAAATAAAAAGCAGGCTGGGCATCCCAGTCCTCAGTTCTTGGTTGTCCCTCAATCGCAGCGTTGACTCGTTTTTGTGGGCAGAAGGGTATCCTAGCTGTACTACAGCTAGGGGGGATTATTCTACATTTGCGAGACTCATATAGAATACTATGGAAAGCAGTTTCTCCCCTCTTCAGCAATAGGAATCCAGGCTACTAAGCGGTCCATCTCTCAGCGAGACTAAGGGTAACCGTAACAGGGCCTATTTGCAATAATTGATGCAGTACAATGATTTCAGTTAAGGACTCAGCTGCAGAGGAGTTTCAATCAGCAACCTTAAGTAAAAATTATTATCATGTGCACCTCCACATCTCAGCTGGCCACCTGTGGTGTGCATCTCCAGGCGGGGCAGGTCATCCCAAGGAAAAGAGGCTGGAGGAGGGGGGGGAAGGGAGGGGGAGGGGTGTGGGAACAAGGAGGAGTCGGGGGTCTCATGTTATGGGAGGGGGGGGGAAGGGAAGTAGGAAAGGGCAGAAGAGGTAGGATGGGGGGAGAAGGAATGGTGGTCAACAGATAGAGACCATTGGAGGCAGAAGTGGATCCTTACTCCAGGGCCAGGGGTCTATCATGGTTGGGGGCCCTATCTCTCAAAGCCATCTGTCTACAATCTTCCTGGTAGTGGAACCAGGGTTCCCAAATTTGCCAGTAATGTTCCTCTCTATCAGCATTAGAATAGTAACTCTGTTCCATCTTAGCATAGACTTGCATTATAGATGTGATAGCTACCATGTCTGGGGGTTGGGTCTGTTTCCAGGCTCTAGCTATTGCTAATTTAGTGGCCGCGAGTACGAAAACTATTAGTTTAGTCAAAGGGGTAGGGATATTCCGCGGGAATATGTGTAATAGGGCCATTTCAGAGGTTAGTGGCACTTTCATTCCGAGACTGAGGCAAAGGGTAGATACCTGGAGCCATATAGGTGTCAGGCTAGGACATTCCCACCATATGTGCAATTCTGAACCTCTCAGTTCGCAACCTCTCCAACATAGAGAAGAAGCTGTAGGGAACATCTGCGATAGTCTAGAGGGAGTGTAGTACCATCTCAAAAATAGTTTCATATAAGACTCAAGAGTGTTCGCACAGTGCAGAGTCTTTTTAGTTAGGGTCATAGCAAGATGAAGGTGTTTGTCAGTGATTGGTCTGGATAAGTCTCCTTCCCAAGCTCTAAGTTGCCAGGATCTTTCTTTATTTGTGGATGACTGTAGTAGGTTGTAGTGGAATGATATGATTTTAGGGGTCTTAACCTGTAGCTGCCACAATTTCTCCCAGTTGGTCAGGGGTCTAAGGCGAACCCTAGAAAATCCCCAAGACATCAGAAAGGCATATAGCCTGGAGTACTCAAATATGGCCCATACTGGAAGGTCCTGTATGACTGATTTGATATTGTCTGGAGTGACCAAAGTACCTGAGGGGTACAGCTGGGAGACCAGATTGAGGTCCCAATGTCTCCATTGTTGAACATGCGTATCTGGTAAGGCTGCAAGCAAAGCGGGTACTGAGTGTATAGGGGATGGATGGGGAGCGACCTCAGGCAGGTTTTTAAGAGTACGCCACACTTTTAGGTTATCTCTGACAATAACATTTTTAATTCTCAGCCTGTCTAGTTGATAGTCAGGGATCCAGGGCAAATCTGCCAAGTTCAACCCTCTGGGTAGATCAAAATTTTCTATGCTCTTCCATCCCTGAGGTTCTCCTTTGTCTGCCCATGCTGTAATGTGTGATAGTCTGGCTGCCTCATAATATCCACGTATGCTAGGCATAGCTACTCCTCCCCGTTCGTATTTTTTCTGGAGTATTTTCGCAGCAATTCGAGGTCTGGACTTTCCCCATATGTATTTTTGGCCTATAGATTGGAGTGTATCTATCAGGGCACTGGGTACATTGAGGGGGATACACCGGAAATAATAGAGAATTTTAGGTAAAATCGTCATTTTAAAGGAGGCGATGCGTCCCAGCCACGACAATTCCTTGAGGCTCCAGGAAGTAGTGAGTTCAGTGACCTCTTTAATCATAGCCGAATAGTTTATGGTAAGTACAGTTTTTGGGTCAGGGCCCAGTTGTACCCCAAGATGTCGAATGGTAGTGCGTGACCATTGAAAAGAGTATGAGGCTTGTAGAACATCTAATTCAAATGCAGGGATGCCCAGCGGTAAGGCCTCCGTCTTAGTGACGTTGACCTTGTAATAGCTATACGTCCCAAATTTGGAAAGGAGGTCTAGCAACATCGGCAAGGAGCCCAGTGGATTTGTGAGGAATAGAGTAACGTCATCTGCAAATAACGCTATCTTTGCAGTTACTCTCCCAAATTTTACACCATGTATTGGACTTGAGTTCCTAATGGCTTGGGCCAAGGGTTCAATGGCTAATGTGAAAATTAGGGGTGACAGGGGACAACCCTGTCTGGTGCCATTGGTAATATGTATTTCTGGGGAAGCAAATCCCAGGCCCTTAACCACCGCAGTTGGGCAGGAATATAGGGCTTGAATTGCTGTTATAACTTCGTCTGGTATACCAAATTGGGCAAGCGTGCACCATAAGTAGTCCCATCTGACCCTGTCAAACGCTTTTTCTGCGTCTAAAGACAGGGCCAGCATGGGTAGCTTTAGTCGGGATGCCTCCATGAGGATATCCAGTGTTTTTCTGGTGTTGTCCGGTCCCTCTCTGCCAAAGGTGAACCCAACTTGATCGTTGTGTATCACCCCCGGGAGTAGGGTGTTCAGACGATTAGCCCAGAGTTTAGCATAGAGCTTTACATCTCCATTAATTAATGATATTGGTCTATAGCTGTTGCATTGTGAGGGATCTTTATTAGGTTTGGGAATCGGTAGTATCGTTGCTTGCAAATATTCCTTAGTGAACAACCCCGACTCTCGAGCTTCTGAGAAGACTCCAAGGAGGGTTTTACTCAATTCTACCTTGAAGAGTTTATAAAAAGATGCCGGGTATCCATCAGGGCCCGGGGCTTTATTGTTTTGAGTATGTTTGATGGCAAGGCTAATTTCCGATATAGAAAAAGGGGCCTTGAGTGTTTCTTTATCCTCTTCCGATAGACTAGGTAGGTTGAGGCTTTGCAGAAAGTCAACCACCTTCTGAATAGAGGACTCTTTCTCAACCATTGAAGGTTGGAGATTGTATAGGTCTGAGTAGTAGGTCGCGAAAGTTTCTCCGATATCCTTAGGGGATGTGACCAGTGTGGCCCCTCGTTGGAGTGCCAAGATTCTGGCTGCAGCAGTCCTACCCTTCAGTTTATGAGCTAGTAACGTTGAGGCTTTGTTGCCCTGACAATATAGTAACTTCTTGAATCGAATGTAGGATTCTTTCACTCTCTCCAGCTCTCTGTCTGCCAATTGCTCTCTAAGCTGTTTAATCTTATCAGATAGGGAGGCTGATGGGGAGTTTTTATTGTCTAGCTCCGTCTGACGTAGTTCAGACAAAAGAATGCCTAAGGGTGCGCCTGTCTGCCGCCGCAGTGTCGTCTGTCTCCTAATGCAAATCCCTCTCACATATGCTTTCAAGGCAGCCCAAATGGTTTGAGACGGCATACCTGGGGTCTCATTAAGTCTCAAGAACTCAACAATGGAGTTCCTGAGGGACGTCTTAAAGGTTTTATCATGGAGTGCTTGTTTCGGGAATTTTCAACTAGGCCTGGTTGTTCTGGCTAGGTCAGTAGATAGGGTGAAAGTGAGGATATCATGGTCGGACCATGCACAAACCCTGATATGTGACTCTAGAGTCCAGGAGTCAGAGAAAAAGTGGTCTAGTCTCGAGTAGGAGTGATGAGGTCTAGAAAAGTAGGTATAATCTCTGTCACTGTGATGAAGTGCCCTCCAGATATCATATAGGTTATGTTGGATTATGTGTTGGCGGAATTTGTTGGCTGTAGTTATAGTGTATGTATCAATGCTTTTCCCCTTCTGAAGCTTTTTGTCCATTTGGGGATTCCACACCATGTTGAAATCTCCTCCCAGGACTAGGGTTCCAACTTTATATTTCTCAATTTTGGATAAAATTCCTTTCAGAAATTTGGGTTGTGTTTGGTTAGGAGCATATATGTTCACCAAGGTGAACAGAATACCATTGAGTTTGCAGGTAAGTAGTAAATATCTCCCTTGGGTATCTGCCTCTACAGAGATAGTCTCATAGTGAATAGTTCTATGTATAGCAATCGCTACACCTCTAGATTTTTCAGTATGTGAGGCCAGAATCACTGTGGGATATTCTGAGGTCCTGTATGGGGCTTGAGAAGATGCTAGCCAATGGGTTTCTTGTAAAAAAATAACTTGTATTTTAAGATTTTTCATGGTGTTTGTAAGCATACTTCTTTTGTCTTGGGAATTAAGACCCTTAGCATTTAGTGTTGCAAAAGAGATGTTACTGGGAATTGTTGACATGGCGGATCTAATGGTCAGGGAGGGTGGGAGGGGAAAACAGAGTTGAGGGAAAAGTAATGATTAGGTAGAAAACTCACCCCACCTGGATCTGCACACCAAGACACGGCCACCAGACTTTCAGATCAGCATGAGCAGGTCAATGTTGAAGGGAAATGCAGGAAGTCTGTCCCCGAAGGATCTGTACCTATCACTTAGAGTAGGAATAAGGTTAGGTGAAGGTATACGTATTTAGAAACAGGCGTCAAATTAGGAGATAAGGAGGAGATAGGCGGGAGAAGATAACCTGTAGAGACAAGTTTGTAACAAATATGTTCAATTTTTAACTGTGTACAACTAGAAAGTGTCTAAACAAATCTGATGATCCAACGGATCACCAAAAGGAGAAGTGTAGCCGAGGAGATAGACTGACTTCTCCAGTCCCCTTAAGAGGGGATGTCACTAATATACTTAGCGTATATGGGGGGGGGGTGTTATAAATACACCAGCTGGTATAAGTAGATTGACTATCTACGGGGGAGTATGAACTACAGGAAAAACAAAATTAACTCAAACGGTTTGGATTATAAACATATCTTAACATTCAGTGTGCTTGGACTGACTCATACCCTGTTTGCACATCCAAGTATAGGTATGTCTAAATTCAACTTTTTAGAACACATTTTATCAATTATTAGTTAGATCACCTGTCACCTGCACCACGCATGGGAGGGGAGATGCCCACAACCCCTCACTTTTGGGGCAAAGATCGGGGTGTTAAAAAGATAGAGGTGGGGTAGCTAGGAACAGAGTTACTGTCTCTCAAAAAAGTTCCCAAGCTCTCTCATCCCCTGCGCGGAACAGGCACCCAGGCAGGGTACAAGGAAACAAAATTAAGCACAAATACACTTAACAAAATAAATGTTATCATATCAGTTTCGATATTGTAAACAAACATTAACCAGAGAGAACAACAATCAAGTAATAGGCCTTTGTGGTCTGGGAGTGAAATCTGGGGCTCCGGCTCGAATTTTAGGCTGTGAGGTCAGAACAGGTGGGTCAGACCCAGTTTTAGAGGTTGCGAGTTCATTTCTGGCACGAGGATCTGGTGCAACTAGGCCCCACTCTTTTAGTAGGTTGAAGCCTTCTTGGAGGGTGATAATGGTATGTGTTTCTCCATCTTTAGCAACAATCAGTTTTGTTGGGTAGCCCCATCTATATCTTATGTTCTCTGTTCTCAAAATTTGGGTTATATTCCTAAAAGTTCTTCTCCTTTGCAGAGTGTAGCTCGAGATATCTGGGAAAACCGAAATGTGTTGGAATTTGTCTGGTAGCTGGGGTTTGTTGGCCAATGCCCTCATTATCTTTTCTTTATGGGTAAAAAAATGTATCCTAGCAAGAACATCTCTCGGCTTATCTTGTGATACCTATCGTGGTCTTGCCACTCTGTGGACTCTGTCCAGTAGGAAATCTGTCAGGTCTGAAGAGGGTAGTACGATTTTACAGAATTCCAGAATATAAGACTCCAAGTCTTGTGCTCCAATTTCTTCAGATATCCCCCGGAACCTCAGGTTATTCCGTCTAGATCTGTCTTCCATATCGGCCAATTTTATCTCCAGGTCAGAGATCTGTGTTGCTAGACTTTGAGAGTAAGCTAATAGGTGGGCATAGTCCACTGTTAGATCTTCTTGCTTACGCTCCAGGGTATCTGTCCGTTCCCCTAATGATGCGATCTCTCTGCGGAGTTCAGCTGTGGAACCTTTAATTTCTTTGGTTAACGTGTCTTGTAGGAGGTTCATCCTTTTAGTAAGTACATCAACAATAGAAGCTGACACCGCATCAGAAGTGGGGGATTGAGAATCCATGCTATTGTCAGACTCACTTTCGTCTAACATAGGAGTGGAATCTCGGTATACCTGGGTTTTATCAGCCATATGCCCTTTAAAATGGTCCACCACTGTTTTCCTGGGTGGTTGTGACAGTTTCGGCTTTCTTTTAGTGTTTTGAGACATATTCTGTATCTGATCTTCAAGTAGCTGAGTATGGTCACAGAGAAACTAGGAGAAAGTTGCACTCAGATATAGTATAACCGTTAAAGAGAGCAATTTGAGGGTGGTTGAAACATAGTCCCCCTGATGTCAATCTTGATTTAAGTAGCCATGTTTAACAGTTGACTTGCTGGTGGGAAAAGGTGTGCCAACTGTGAAAGTGTCACTATAATGACTTATATGTCACTCTGCAGAGATAGGTGGAACAGGAGCTTTACTATGCACTCTCTCCAAGGAGCCTTGCCCTCACTGGGCCATGACGGTAAAAGGAAAGTGGGTATGACCTGTTGCAATTATCTACAACAGGAAAGGAGTGGAGAGAGTGGATAGGGGGTGAGATAAAGCTACAGCAGCAATTCCTTTCCAAGTAGAGATAGAATTAAGTATTTGGGATCAAGTTATCAAGGCTGTTATGACCTCAGTATTAGCAGATTAAATGAGCCACCTATATCTTTATCTTACCAAGTGAGGAGGCAAATAATCTAAAGGTCCTGTAAAGAAAAAAGGATGTTAAAGCATAGAAAATAAACACTACACTCTGTGGTAAGGAGTCACAGAGACACCTGAGCTGGCGCAGCAGCTTGGATTATGCAAAATATATCAGTCACAGTGAATCAGCAGTCCTCTGTAGAATAAAGACACCTTGATAACTGATATTAAAAGCGTGTTAACAGCTGCTGTGTCAGTTTCCCAATGCTGCCAGTTGTACCTTTGGGGTCTGATTGGAGATTAATATTACAGAGATTATGGAGGTCTCCAGATATATAAATCTAGCAGGGTTATCTAGTGTCCACTTTCAGTGTATATGTCTGAGGTCTGTAATATTCGTGCACAGTTGTGTAGCAGCCTAGATTTTAGTTTGGCCACAGTGTTTTGAGCTTCAGTTTCAGAGAGTCTGTGGTATGAACTGCTTTTCCTGTAAGCAGAAGGGAGTAATCCCCTGTGTAGTTGCTGAAGCGGCAGCGTGAGTCTCTTTAGCTTCTATGAGGACAGCCAGTTGCGACATATATGGGGCCCAAGAAGTATGGGGAAATATAGGACAGTCTTATTATGCAGCCGCTGTGTGTTATCTGAGGTCAAATGGGGCAGCCGACCAGTGTGGCTAGAGTATTGCAATGTTAGTGCCTATCATATAGGAGAGAAGGTCTTACCAGAATATATAGGATCTTCAGTTGCCCCCGATGCTGGCCGCAATATTGACAGTCTCCGCTTGGTTATCTGTCAAAGTCCCGCTGTGAAGTTAAAGATGGCGGAGACTCGCGCCTTTATTTTTTGGCCTCCGGGTATTTTCAGCTGATTGATTCCCCCACAGATTCTATGGCGGGAGTAGCCTTAATTTCTTGAAGTGGCCCAGGGTTATGTGTCTGCTTCGTCCCGTTCTTCACAGCATTCTGCAGGCCCCGGTATCTATGCGTGTTATAGGGCCCTGACACGTGGATGTCCCTTTTTCAGTGCGGTCGCACCCGCAGTAAGCGAATCCACCGCCTTGGTTGGAAGGTCGGTACTTGACTGTACTCTGTCCCTTAGTGAAGTGGAAGCAGCAAGTGTATGGGTATTACCTCCGGAGCGGAGCCCCGACCCTCCGGAGGATAGCTGCTCACTGTCTGCGGATGTAGCGTGGGCCTCCAGACCAACCTCTTTATCCTGATGTAGCCTTCAAGCATATGATTTTACCCACTTTTCAAACGTGGATATTGCTGCTGTGCCCAGGAGTGTCCTCGACAATCACTTTTTAGGTGTATCAGGCAGGGATAATATATTTAATTTCTATATTTGTGCTCACGTAGCAGAGAGCTCTGCAAAAGTGCGTCCACACAGTTTGGCAGTTAACTCCGCCCCCGTGTTTAGTGTCTTTTAATACAATGTTACTCTAGTTATAAGAGGTTAATATGTAAATGTCATTAATATGTCTACATTAAATAGGGGATTCACAAACATTTAGCCATGGACAAAAAATAGTGCTCATTTATTTGTCTACATTGTTCATAGTACAATGCTACCTGTTATTTGCAGATGCAGGAAGTAACAGTTTATACAGTCACCCCCCAGAGGTGGTGCAGTCTATTTTATTTATTTCAGTTAACACTTATTGTATTAGACTGCTGATACTAAAGGCAAGTTGTGGGATGGCCTGGGAGTATTTGGGGCTAGTGACCGTTGGCAACTACAGGCACTTTCCCCAGGCTTTACGTATAACAAAATTGGCACTTAGAAAAGCAACATAAATAAACACAAGTAAATAACCATTTATTTATTTTTGGCAATGGTGGCCATTTTAAGTCACCCTTTTTAAAGATGGCATTTTCAAGATTATGTTATTACTGGAAGCCATGTTAATGCTCCCTCTGTGATGGTATGAACAAAATTTCTTTCATGAGGTGGTGAAAGTCCACAATATATTATGCATGGGATTCAACTCCAGGCCACTAGGAAGACGTAAAGATTCCCAAAACTTTCAAGAGCACTTCTTGCTCCGCACTGGATAGGCTATCTACTGGAAGCAGTCATTTCTGCAGCTGGTAAGCAACAGTGGACAAGGTGCTTGGCAGGTAAGTATGGTTCTTTTGTACTCGCATAGCTCATAGGATATTACCGGGTACATTTTAATGTTACATCATAGCCAGGAGACTTAATTATAGCAAACATTTTAACACACAACCTTATGTGTCATTATTGTCTATGTGTTACTGGAGACTATTAGGGAACAGTAAGGACCTCTGTGTGCACTCTTTATTTTGAATTAACATATTTCATTTTTGCTTAAAATTATTATTGTTCTCAGTTAAAGACTATAATTTCGTTGGCTCATATGGTTTCCATATTCTCCAAGCTGAAGCTGTGCTATTCTTACAGACACTGCTTTATTTAGAAACGGAGCATTTACTATACTTCAATGGTTTGGTTTTCTTTATAAGGGTCATATTCTGGTCAGCTTTGTAAGCGATGCTGTCAATTACGCGGTTAGGCATTTTCTCTCACACTTTATAGCGCGCACTAGCTTCTTACAAACTAGGAGGAGAAGCCGAAGCACGCTACTATGATGCGCTCTGGTATCGGGTTAGATCTCTCCTTATACTGTATCTATAGTATTACTCACTGCACAATCAGCTTTTGGCTAAACGACAGTTAAATAATTTTTTTCCAGCCGCAGAATGCCTGCCTTTTCTTCAGTACACTGAGGCTGACATTCTGCAGTGTTCTCCGTAGTCGCTCAGGAGGGGTAAGATTTGCCTTAGTTTGATTTATTGCAAAATTTTACTGTATACATTATATCAACAGGTGTCCTTATTTTTCCCCTTCTTTATTTTCAGACTTTAACAGTTTAATTCCCGGCAAGTCTCAGTTTGTCATTGTCTCCTATTGAGCCTATATTTACTGCTTTTTATTGAGTATCTGACTGATAGTTTATTGTATACAATAATGGAGCATACTGGAAGTGTCCCCATTAATTTAGATCCTTTAGAGGTCAGATCCCATGATCACTTATGCAAGTGTATTTTTTTGTAAATAAATTCTGATTACTCATGTATGGATCTCCTTATGCAGTCTAATTCTGTCTTAGCCTCTAAAGGAGTATGTCCTCCCTCTGAACTGTACAGGGGAGTTCTTGAAATTTTGCTCCTGGATTTAAAGATTTTGTTTGTTCTACTGTGTCTGAGATGTTGGTGACCATGCCTCCCCCAAGTAAGGGCAAGAGAGTCTCTGACAAACTTTATTTCTGCTGATTTCCCCATTCTGAATCTCTTAAGTTCAGACGTAAGTATCAGTTACTTCAAAAGAAAACAGAAAAAACTGAAAGTCCTTCCTACAAGCGGGTTACTTGTTTAAACCAGCTATTGGTATTTCTTAAGTGGCAGCAGCTTCGACTCTTTTTGGTGTGGTTTTATCTGAACATATCTCAGATGATACTCCCGATGAAGATTTTCAACGTTGCTTGAAACTTCTTAGGTCAGCAAATGCTTTCACCTGTAATGCTATTGTTGACATTATTATAATCAATGCCAAAAACATGGCATTATCAGTCTTGACAAGAAGAGCTTTGTGGCTCAAATCTTGGTTGGCTGACATGGTTAAGACTTTCAAGGCAAGATTTTATTTGGTCTAGAAGCTATAATTTCTACTGTGAATGGAGGTAAAGGGGTCTTTCTTCCTCAGTACAAGAAGTCTAAGGTAAAGCACATACCTTCTAGTCATTTTCATTCCTTTTGTCAATAAAGGAATAAAAGGTCATCTTCCTCCTTTACAAAAAACAGGATTCTTCCTGAAAATCTAATCCTTCCTGGAACCAGGCTAAACCTTAAAATAAAAAAATAATAAAAAAAAGGATTTCTTCCGCTTTTAAGTTTGCATGAAGGTGCGGCCCTCCAACCGAGATGCTCTTCTGCTAGGGGGCAGATTATGCCTTTTTCAGAAGGCCTGGTCTCAGTCTGTGCAGGATCCTTGGGTATTATCAATAGTTTCTCAAGGGTACAAAATAGGTTTCAGATCAAGGCCTCCCTGAGGAAGGTTTCTTCTGTCCCATGTCCCAAAGAACCCTGTGAAGGCTCAAGGCTTTTTTTCATTGTGTGAAGGATCTAAAACTCATGGGAGTAATAGTTCTAGTTCCAACACCAGAACAAGGCCAGGGATTTTACTCCAACCTTTTCAAAGTTCCTAAGAAAGCGGTAATTTTCAGGCTGATTCTTGATTTGAAAACTCAAAACAAATTTCTCAGGGTTCCTACCGTCAAAATGGAAACAATCCGAACTATCCCCCCCTTGTTCAACAGGGGCAGTTTATGTCCACAAAGGATTTGAAGGATGCTTACCTTCATAACCCTATCCATAAGGATCATCATCAGTTCCTTTGTTTTGCCCTCCAGGACAAACATTTTCAGTTTATTGCTCTTCCCTTTTGGTCTTGCTACTGCTCCAAGAGCTTTTACAAACGTTCTGGGAACATCCTTGTCCGTAATATGAGCCCAAATAATTTTGTTGGCTCCTTATCTGGATGATATCTTAGCAGCATCTCATACCAATAATCTTTTGTTGTTTCTTCGCAATCATGACTGGAGAATCAATATTTCAAAGAGTTCGCTATCTCCTTAAACCATAGTCTATTTTCTTGGGGTCATTATAGACTTTATATCAATGAGGCTTCCCTTGACAGATCAAAGGAGATCAAAGTTACAGACATGTATGTCACTTCAGTCTCCAACCAATCCTACTGTAGCTTTATGCATGGAAGTTCTAGGTCTCATGATTGCAGCAACAGATGCTATTCCATTTGCTCGGTTTCACATGAGACCGCTTCAGTTATGCATGCTACGTCAGTGGTGCAAGGACTACAATCAGCTTTCTCAAAGGATTCATTTGGATCTCAGAATAATGAATTATCTAACATGGTTAATAGAGAGCCATTTAATCTATCAAGGAGCATCCTTTGTCTGCCCAACCTGAGCAATCATCTTTACGGATGTGTCTCTTGGGTTGGGGTGCAGTTTAAGGGTCCAGGAGAGCACAAGGAGATTGGTCTCCTCAGAAGGCAAGGTTACCAATAAATATTGTAGAACTAAGTGCTATTTTCAGGGCTCTTTAGTGCTGCAGCCTCCTGAAAGAGGATACTTTTTTGTGTTTTTAATCAGACATTATCACGGCGGTAGCATATATCAATCACCAAGGGGGAACACACAGTTCCCTAGCTATGAAGGAAGTGTCACACATTCTGTCCTCGGGAGAAATCAATCTTTGCTCAATATTTTCACTCATATCCTGGTTGGGACAAATTGGGAAGCAGATTATCTTAGTCGTCAATCTCTTCATGTGAGGTTATGGTCTCTGCATCAGGAATATTCAATTACATTGTTAACAATGGGGTCTTCCAGAGATACACTAGCAAGTGTTTCCCCAATATTTTAGCAACTTTATAATCATACACTAGCAAGTGTTTCCCCAATATTTTAGCAACTTTATAATAAATGTTATGTTTTAATTATTTACCGTTTCTACCATGCCTCACTGTTAGTTTACACTAATTTGCTTGGATTAATTAGTACTACTGAGTGCTCTGAACTATCCACTTTCCTTCTCCCCCCCCCCCCTTCTTCCAGCCTACTTATCAAGCCGTCAACTGTGCTGCATTCGACGGCACCAATATGCTCGCCTGACATCGCCTAACATCGTGGCCGTGGACCTGAATACGCTCTCCATATTTATATAAAAAGCTTTCAAAAAGCCACGCACCAAGTACGGGGCGATGAGCAGCGGACTGTTGTTTACTAACAGTCATCGATCTTGCTGCTATTCGGCTTTTTCACAACTTTATTTATATACTGTCACTAAACACCGCCACTATACTAAACTGTTTAACCCCTATCCCGCCGCTCCCCGACCCCCCAAGTACGGGGCGATGAGCAGCGGACTGTTGTTAACTAACAGTCATCGATCTTGCTGCTATTCGGCTTTTTCACAGCTTTATTTATATACTGTCACTAAACACCGCCACTATACTAAACTGTTTAACCCCTATCCCGCCGCTCCCCGACCCCCCGCAACTAAATAGTTATTAACCCCTATCCTGCCACTCCTGGAGCCCACCGCAACTCTAATAAACTTATTAACCCCTATTCTGCCGCTCCCCGACACTGCTGCAACTAACTAAATTTATTAACCCCTATCCCACCGCTCCCGGAGCCCACCGCAACTAAATAAATGTATTAACCCCTAAACCCCTGGCCTCCCACATCACTACCACTTACTAAACCTGCCAGCCCCCCACATCGCCATAAACTAAATTAACCAATTAACCCTTAAACCTAACAACCCGCTAACTTTATATTAAATATTAACTCATCCCTATCTTATAATAAATTAAAACTTACCTTTAGATTTAAATTAAACTATATTAAACTAATAATTAATCTACCCTAACTGGTATACTAAAATTACAATAAACTACATTAAACTAATAATTAACCTACCCTAACTATTATACTAAACTTACAATAAACTACATTAAACTAATAATTAACCTACCCTAACTATTATACTAAAATTGCATTAAACTATATTAAACTATTAATTAATCTACCCTAACTGTTATACTAAAATTGCATTAAACTACAAATAAAATAAAATATATTATATAGTTAAAAACTAACCCTACTCAAATAATTTAAATCTACTATTAAAAATTACAAAGTTACAAAAAAGTAACAACTAAGTTACACAATTTTTTTTTTATCATATTTAAACTAATTACACCTAATCTAAGAGCCCTATGAAAATAAAAAAGCCCCCCCAAAATACCCCCCCCCTAGTCTACAATAAACTGCCAATGGCCCTTAAAAGGGCCTTTTGCGGGGCATTGCCCCAAAGAAATAAGCTCTTTTACCTGTAAAAAAAAAATACAAATACCCCCCCAACAGTAAAACCCACCACCCACACAACCAACCCCCCAAATAAAAACCTAATCTAAAAAACCTAAGCTCCCCATTGCCCTGAAAAGGGCATTTGTATGGGCATTGCCCTTAAAAGGGCATTTAGCTCTTTTTCCTTGCCCAAACTCTAATCTAAAAATAAAACCCACCCAATAAACCCTTAAAAAAACCTAACACTCACCCCCGAAAATCCACTTACAGTTTCTGAAGACCTGACATCCATTCTCAACGAAGTGGCAGAAGTCCTAGGCGAAGCCGGCAGAAGTCTTAATCCAACCGGGCAGAAGTCTTCATCCAGACTGCATCTTCTATCTTCATCCATGATTGGATCAGCCAATAGGGTGAAAGCTCAATCCTATTGGCTGATTGCAACAGCCAATAGGATGTTTTCAACCTTAATTCCGATTGGCTGATAGAAATCTATCAGCCAATCGGAATCTAAGGGACGCCATCTTGGATGATGTCATTTAAAGGGAAATTTAATTTGGAAGAAGACGTAGAAAGAAGAGGATGCTCCGCGCCGGATGTCTTGAAGATGGAGCTGCTTTGCGCCGGATGGATGAAGATAGAAGATGCCGTCTGGATAAAGACTTCTGCCCAGTTGGATGAAGACTTCTGCCGGCTTTGCTGATGACTTCTGCCGCTTCGTTGAGGATAGATGTCGGGTCTTCAGAAACTGTAAGTGGATCTTCAGGGGTTAGTGTTAGGTTTTTTTAAGGGTTTATTGGGTGGGTTTTATTTTTAGATTAGGGTTTGGGCAAGGAAAAAGAGCTAAATGCCCTTTTCAGGGCAATGGGGAGCTTAGGTTTTTTAGATTAGGGTTTTATTTGGGGGGTTTGTTGTGTGGGTGGTGGATTTTACTGTTTGGGGTGTTTGTATTTTTTTTTTACAGGTAAAATAGCTGATTTTATTGGGGCAATGCCCCGCAAAAGGCCCTTTTAAGGGCCATTGGTAGTTTATTGTAGGCTAGGGTTTTTTTTTTTTATTTGGGGGGGGGGGGGCTTTTTTATTTTCATAGGGCTCTTAGATTAGGTGTAACTAGTTTAAATATTTGATAAATAATTTTTTATTTTGTGTAACTTAGTGTTTATTTTTTTGTAACTTAGTTGTTAATTTTATTCTACTATTAAAAATTACTGTTACAAAAAACTATTTGAGTAGGGTTAGGTTTTTAAATATGTAATATAGTTAATTTAATTTGTAGTTTAATGTAATTTTAGTATAACAGGGTAGGTTAATTATTAGTTTAATATAGTTTATTGTAATTTTAGTCTAATAGTTAGGGTAGATTAATTGTTTAATATAGTTTAATGTAATCTTAGTATAACAGTTAGGGTAGGTAATTATATTTATTTATTTAAATATAAAGGTAAGTTTAAATTTATTATAAGATAGGGATGAAATAATATTTGATGTAAAGTTAAGGGGTTAATAGGTTAATTTAGCTTATGGCGATGTGGGGGGCTGGCGGTTTATGGGGTTAATAGGTTTAGTAAGTGGTACTGATGTGGGAGGCCAGGGGTTTAGGGGTTAATAACTTTATTTAGTTGCGGTGGGCTCCGGGAGTGGCGGGATAGGGGTTAATACTTTTATGTAGGTGGCGGCAGTGGCGGGGCGGCAGATTAGGGGTTAATAAGTATAATGTAGGGGGCGGCAGATTAGGGGTGTTTAGACTCGGGGCTTATGTTAGGGTGTTAGGTGTAAACATAACTTTTATTCTCCCATAGGAACCAATGGGATATCGGGCAGCAGCGAACATAAGCTTTCGCTGCTTTCAGGCTCCCATTGATTCCTATGGCATCCGCCGCCTCCAGGGCGGGGGATTGAAAAGCAGGTACGCTGGGCCAGAATAGTGGCGAGCGTACCTGGTAGATATTTGATAACTAGCAAAAGTAGTCAGATAGTGCTGAATTTGCATTCGGAACATCTGCAATGACGTAAGCATCGATCTGTGTCGGACTGAGACCGGCGGATCGTATGTTACGTCACAGATTTCAAGTTTTGCCGGTCTGTAGGCTTTGATAAATGAGGCAAATCAAGCTCGCCATAATTACGCTGCAGAATTCCAGCGTATTTGCGGTTGATGGCTTGATAAATAGGCCTCAATGGCTTCTCGTCTGAACAACAAACTTTCCAGTTATTTTGCAAGATCCAGAGAGCCTTAAGCGGAGTCGGTAGATGCTCTAGCAGCTCCCTGATAATTTCAACTTGCTTACATATTTCCTCTAACAGTTCTTCTGCCCAGGGTTATATCTCAGACCTTTCTATCATCAAGATCTCAAGTCTCTCAACTTGAAGGCTTGGGAATTGATGCCTTATTCTGAAACAGAGAGGCTTTTCAGACAAGGTTGTAGAAACCTTAAGTCAGGCTAGAAAGCCTGTTACTAGAAAAATTATATCATACCATTTGGAAAGTTTCTGTTCTGGTGTGAAAAGAAAGGCTTTAATTGGTATTTTTTTTTAGGATTTCTAGGCTTCTTCAGTTTTTGCAGTAGGACAGGAATAACAGTTTATCTGAAAGCTCTTTCAAATTCCAGCTCTGCCTGTTATACCATAAACAGATGGCAAAACTTCCTGACATTCAGAGTTTTGCTCAGGCGGTAGTTGGGATTAGACCAGTAATTAAGACAATCTCTCCTGCATGGAATCTAAATTTGGTTATTAGAATTTTGCAAGTGTTACCCTTTGTAACAATGCATTCTCTAGACATTAAGTCTCTTTCTTGGAAGGCATTGTTTCTGAGTTATCAGCTCTTTCCTGTGACCCTCCTTATCTTATTTTTCACCATAAGAAGGTGGTTTTAAGGCCAAAATTTGATTTCTTACCAAAAGTTGTATCTTCTGATAATATCATTCAAGAAATTGTTTCTTCACCTTGTCCTAATCATTAAAATTAAAAAGAAAGACTTCATAATTTGGATGTAGTTAGAGCTTTAAAATTGTACCTGCAGGCTACGAAGGATTTTAGACAATACTCTAATCAGTTCATTCATTTCTCGGGTCCACTCAAAGGCCAGAGGGCCTCAGCTGTTACTTTAACTTCTTTGCTAAAACTCCAGATTCACAAGGCTTACTTGGAGGCAGGTAAGTCTCCCCAAAAGCGCATTACAGCCCACTCTATCAGATCAGTTTCCACTTCCTGTGCTTTAAATAATGAGGCTTATGTTGAACAAATTGGCAAGGCAGCAACATGGTCATCCCTACATACTTTTACTAAATTCTACCATTTTTATGTTTTTGTTTCTTCTGAAGCAGCCTTTGGTAAGCAGCAGTGTCTAGAAAATAGGTGCCTGCCCTTTCAAAACATGTTGTTACGCTCAACATTATTTGTGGCCTCCACAGCTTGGGTATTAGTTCCCATGCATAATGAATCATGGACTCTCACCTCCTTGTGAAAGAAAACAAAATCTATGCTTGTGCGATAAATTAATTTCTTTCATAGTGGTGAGAGTCCACAAGCCCTGTCCAATTTTCTTAATATTTAAATTCTAAAACCAGCTATATTTTTGCACCTCTGTTTGCCTTGCTTTGTCCTTTCCTATTTTTTCTTTGCTATTTTTCCTTGCTTAGCTATACATACAATTGGCATACTAGTGAGGTGGGAGGGATGCACTTGAAAGTTTTGGGAATCTTTGCCTCCTCCTAGTGGCCAGGAGTTGAATCACACAACCATGAAATAAATTAATTTATAGGGTAAGCATAAATTTTGTTTTCTATCACTCTTTGTCTTTGACATGGTCAAGCAATGCGTCCTAGATAATTAGAATTTGGATTACAGGCTTTAGGCTTCTGACTGTACTATAAATTTGGTGTCATCTGCATATATCATTATTTACAGATGTCCCAAAATTAAATAATATATCACAAATATAATGTAACAAAGAAAAAGCAAGACAATTTTATGCAGGCTAGATGTGTTCATCTATTTGTTTTTGTTAAACAAATTAAATTATTATGCTATATTTCTCCAGGTACAAAATACAGAAGCATCAACGCTGGCAGGACTTCTCGATGGTATAGAGTGGATTCTTGGAGAAGTTGGAAGAAAGTTTTAAAACTAAACTATTGATATATATATATAGGCATGCCAATGTAAAATATTGTTTTTATAAAATAGAAATAAGATGCACTTTATTATTACATATTGTTAATTATTGTTCTGTCTTACTTAAAGGGACAGTGTAATGTAAATGTGTTTTTGCCTTAAAGGGACAGTCTACTCAAAATTAAACTTTCATGATTCAGATAGGGCATGCAAACAACTTTCCAATTTACTTTTATCATCAAATTTTCTTTATTCTCTTGGAATTCTTTGTTGAAAGCTAAACCAAGGTAGGCTCATATGCTAATTTCTTAGCCCTTGATCTCAGTGCATTTTGACAGTTTTTCACAGTTAGACGACGCTAGTTGATGTGTGCCATATAGGTAACATTGCGCTCACTCCCGTGGAGTCAGCACCCATTGGCTAAAATGCAAGTCTTTCAAAAGAACTGAATCAAGGGAGCAGTCTGCAGAGGCTTAGATACAAGATAATCACAGAGGTAAACACTATATTATATAAACGTGTTGATTATGCAAAACTGGGGAATGGGTAATAAAGGGATTATCTATCTTTTTAAACAATAACAATTCTGGACTGTCCTTTTAATGTGTTTTCAATTACTTGTTTACCAGCTTCAGAATATAAAATGTATGAGAAATGCATGAGCTTTATTTATGTATTTGAAATAGCTGGTTTTTGTTCTTTGAAACCACAACCAATCAATCAAAATGGTTGCAGGGAAATCAGAAATCCTTATTTTATCACTTTCTGTACACACATGCTTCTTTATATTATCTCTGTCTGTAAACCAAAGCTCAATACTTGGTTTGCACAGCTTTTCTTTAGCCTATACCTATAAGGGCCAGTGTACATAGCTATAACAAGTCTATATACCAATACTAAATGTACTAATTAAAGAGAGGAGACATATATAGTAACATTTACAAATAGTACATTTAGTAAATTTTACCTTTATATTTACCTGCTCCTGCGATAACTCTCGATAGTGCTGGCACTACCCAAGGAAAAGGCTGAGCTGTGCTTCAGGCTAGCATGCCCACCCTCTAATCGTAGGCCATATGCAAATCCACTGTGCACAACAGCAACAGCCTGGATGTATGTGCTATCACAGAGAATGGTTCCTGGGAGCGTGCACACGATAGAGACTTTGTACCGTGAAAGCTAAAATCCTGACAGCCTGCTACGGAGCTGCCATTGTCTCAGTAGCAGGCTGTGAGGATTACAGCTGTTATGATTTTTGTTTTGCAGCAGGTACACTATAGCCATCATATGGCTAACTACCCAGACCAATGGTGTGTGATGTGATAGTGCCGTACCAGATTCTCTAATATTCTAATTCTTTCTAATGTTCTATTGCTGGTGCCAGAAGTTATAACGTATAACATTAACTGTGTAACATTCTAGAGAAGGCATTAGTTTGCCCCCCAAGCACTGTTACCTCTACCCCCCCCCAAACACTGCTCTATTGCCTAATAAAAAATTGTAATTGCTCCAGCTTCTTCACAAAAAGCTACACTTCTGCAAACTCCAATACTTTGTAGAAATTCAGCTCCATCTGACAGCTCTAGTCTGAACAAGCTTTTTATCAGGGCCGGACTGGGAAATCAATTTGTATAGACCGGCCTAGCCCCGCCCCCTCAAGCCCAGTCACGCCCCCTACAGCCACCTCCCTACAGCCCTGCCAACTATGCTTATTAAAAAAGAATAGATAATACTTTGCTGTGTCTGCCAGTATAAAGAAGCACTCTCTTTGGCCGATGTACCTGAATTCCACGCAAATACACTTCTTAACACACACAGACACTTTATACTACTTGGATGCTAAAATTGCAGTGCTGTGTTTAGATTCAGTAATGCTATAGACACAAAAAACTCCTACACCCTCATATATTTTATATTTAATTTCCGTTGGTCTCATACATATTTGTTATAACTGCACAGTTAGTAATTAGTAATTAACACCTTCCTTCCTGACACAGTCCCTGTCAGTAACATATAGAGCAGTAGCATTGTCAATCACATAGTATTTCACTTTTTTGTCAACTAAACCATTTAAATATAACCACTTTTAGGAATAAAACACTAATCTACAGTATATCATAATAAAAACTCCCTCCTCTCCACCCCCAAAAAAAGGGGTACAGTCCCTATGTGCATAACAAATTAAAACATTCTTGTGGTCTGCTGGCGTATACATGGTGCCTCAATCTTCCCAGTTGCCTCTACATACATCTCAACATCACACATCTTACAGTCACTTGCATTACAGCATGCCCCGGATCGCCAGTTGCAGTTTACCCACGCCGGACGCTTCACGGATATCAATTCCGCACCACCAGAAATAGCTCGCTGTCTGTGCCCCCACGTTGTGAGTCATCAACACCAGGGGAGTCCCAGTCACGGTCCGCTCACAGTCACTCCAGGTGAATGTCGGACTCACAGTCCGTCCGTGACACTTAGTAAAACTCACAGGAACCGGAAGAGTCCGGACTGACAATGAAGCCTGAGAGCTCAACCAGGAAACGGGAGCAGCTCTCCCAGCGGCTAGACTGGGTACTGTCTGTGTTGCGGCGCGGGTGCTGCCTTTGCTCAACTGTTGTTGATCTCCAGACTGCAGTGTCCATGTCACTCTGTGCAGCTGCCGGCCTAGTCCGGCCCACCAGGAATATTCCTGGTAACCCGGCGGCAAAATGCGGCCCTGCTTTTTATTGCACTTGTCACAATCGTGGTGATGTCACAGGGAATCCTATGACTGCGCACTTCAGATCAGCGAGAGGAAGCGAGCTGGGAATATTGTAGATGAACGTATACATTGAGTTATATAGGGCTTGGTAAGAATCGATTAAAAACTGCAAGATTTTATTTAAAATTTAAATTTTTTAGCTTTCTAAAAAACAATTTAACTATTTAAACACAGCATAAATTAAATATTTAGCTACAAAAAAAATCAGTGCATCATGTCCCTTTTAAGTATAGAAATGTTCAGTATAGGTAGGGATAAAGCAGGCAAATGCAGCTATTTCAATTGCTGAAATAAAGTAAAATAAGCTATTTGTAAACAATTTAATACATTCCAGCAGGTAAAATAAATAATTAAAAATACATTAAAGGGGAGAAAAATGTAGGGTAAACTGTCCCTTTAAGGACTAAGATAGTGAAGCATTCTCAGGATGATGATGTATAATGTGCCTTAATCATTTTTTTTTTGCACAAACCACTGCTTCAGCTGAATTAAACATTTTTACACCACAATAAATACAATAAATATCTATGTATGTTAATGTGACAATTAAGCCTTTCCACCCAGCCGTCACTATGGGGAGGGTGTGGGCATGAATGGGTTAATAGCATGCAGCCACTGGTTCCCTTAAACCTTTATCCCTACAAACTACCTAAAGGGACACCAAATTAACCCCTAAATCCTGCCTACCCCACCCCAGTTTTAACAATTGCTACCACCACTAAGCATTTTGAATAAGGGTGTCTTGGAAACCCAATAACTCACACAATTAACAATAAACATGCCTTTAACCTTGTCTACTCAGAGTATGAGTTCAGATATTAGAGCCCAAAGACAGAATGAGATTTTCTATATGTTTACTAACAAAAGATAAATACAGGTTACACAGTGCCAAATTATAAAAAAAAACTGAAGATATACAAAAATAAAGAATACATGCAGAGATACAGTTCTTTAAAATAAATTTGGACACAATAAAACACAAAACCTATACTTATCATCAAGCATTCAGTAGGTCTGTGTGAGAACCTACTTTGGTTGTTACTGCTTCTTGTCCCAGGCAAGTTCTGAATAATTTTTCTGTTACATTCAATTATAACTCAGACTCCCTTTGTCTTGTTAATACCACCGCCCTTGTGTTAATTAACAATTATTCAGCCACTCATAGCCAGGCTTTAAATCATGGTATCAAGAGAAGAAGGGGTCTTAAGAACACAGCATTCCTGAACAAACACAGATTTTACACAAAGAAAGATCAGATTAACCTGGCAATGCTGAGACATACCACCTCTGCTGGGAGGCTAATCCAGGTAACTACTCCTCATGAGTGTATCATGTACAATGTAGATGAAAACAGCACCACTGAATGAGTGCCCGGTGTATAGGGTAAACTGTAGTAGCAGTTTGTAAATAAGAGTTATAAAATAAGCATAAGTCCGCAACAATTTAGTGTTACAAGAGGAAGGCTGTCATACTGCCAGACTGACATATATGGTGGTACATTGTTTTAATTGGTTACATAGCAGAGTCATGGTAAATTTTACAAAGTGTAATGAAAATAAACAGCCACTAGATGGTGCTAAGGCACCTCCCAAGGAAGGGTTTGGCGTGAATAAGAAAGTGTTTAAAAGTGATGAACTAATTGCATGTAACAGATAGCATGACTAAGGGGTTAAATCCCCGAAACGTCGCTACTTTTAATGTGTCTTAAATAAAGATAATATTATACCATAAGAAGTGCTGGTGAAACATTGTATTTTCATGGTATATTGAAGGGCTACTGCCGTTAACCCTATACACCAGGCACTCATTCAGTGGTGCTGTTTTCATCTACATTGTACATTGACTTTCTACTGCAGGAAACGAGCACACTGAAAATGGATATGCAAGGAGAAAAAGACCAGATCACCGGGTCTGATGGCAGTAAGACATTTGCTTATAGTGATTTAGATGTGGCTCATATTACATCATTAACGAGAGGCTCTAGAGATTTCCTCAGAACAGTCCCTTCGGTATCCGTGGGGAAGGAGTATGAAGTTTTAAAAACAAAACTTATGAAGTGGGATTTACATGCTACCACTTTGGCGGAATATTATAGGGTGAGACGGATTCCCCATGGGCTTAGAATGAGTACCTGCCCGACCTTGTTAAAAGAGAACAAGGAGTACTGCGATAGGTTCGAAGCAATTTTGAACAAGTGTTCATACGACCTGATGGTCTGTATGGTAGAAGCCTTGCTTAAAGAAATAGAATTGCAAACCGATATAACAAAAAAACAAAGAGCGGAGCTACTCACCACACTCACCCCAGAGGAAATGATCAACTTGGATAAGAAGATTGGCGAAAAAATCCTGGCTGAACAGAACACCATAAAAGAAGTTAAAAGAACAAAATTCCAACGAGATGAGGATGATTATAAATTTGGCACTTAAATCATTAAGAAATAACAACGATATAATCCTTAAAGGTGCGGACAAGGGGGAGCAACCATAGTAATGGACAAAAGGTATTATATTAATGAGATTAAGACACAGCTAGAAGATCCTTTGACTTATAAAAAGATCAGTTCAAACCCACTACACAAGATACAGAAAGAGGTCAGATATATACTTGACCAATTTATTAGGTATGGGGTTATAGATAAAAAGCTAGCTGATTTTTTGTATGTTGAAAAACCAAGAACGCCAATCTTTTATACTGTTCCCAAAGTCCACAAGAACCTTCCCGAACCCCCGGGGAGACCCATAGTCTCTAGTGTTGAGTCTGTCTTTACTAACATTTCCAAGTTCCTTGATAGACTGTTGCAACCTGAGGTCACAAAAATGGCCAGTTACCTGAAGGATACGGGTCACTTTTTGGAGAAATCTAAACTGCTGGAACTGCCCACTGAGAGGTACCTACTATTCACCATGGACATAAAAAGCCTATACACCTCTATAAAGCATGACACAGGTGTGGCGATTATAAGAAAAACACTCATGGTGAGTGGTAGGTACACAGTGGAGCAGTCCCTTTTTGTTGAAAAATTGCTATGCCTTGTCTTATATTGGAACTACTTCCTTTTTCAGGATGAATGGTTCGTCCAAGTCAAGGACACCGCCATGGGTTCCAACGTTGCCCCAGCATACGCCAACCTGTATATGAACGAATTTGAAGAGAAAAGGGTCTATGAGAATCATCTATTCAAACGCTATGGAGCAGTCTGGTGGCGTTACATAGACGACGTGTTTGGCGTGTGGTGGGGCAGAGTTGGAACCCTGGAAAGCTTTGTGATAGAGCTCAACTCTGAGGTAAGAGATTTACAGTTTACAGTTACACACAGTGAAGAGTCCGTTAATTTTTTGGATACAAGAGTAATTAAAGGAATAAATGGGTTAAAATTTGATTTATTTTCGAAAGAAACTGATAGGAACACACTGCTAAAATTTGATAGTTTTCACCCTAAAAGGTTAATTGATTCACTTCCAAAAAGCCAGCTACTCCGTGTTCAGAGAATTGTTAGTGAGGACTCAGATAGATCCTTAAGATTTAAAGACATGAAAGACAAATTCCTTGAGAGGGGATACCCTTCTAGTCTTATAGATAAAAAAAAATGGAAGAAATCCAGACCCCTGAGAATAAGGAGTATAAAGCAAACAATAAAGACAGGATAGTCTTTGTGTCACAGTATGGCCCATACAGTGATAAGGTTACACGAATAATTAGAAAAAACTGGCATGTATTGAAAAATTGCAATCCTCAAATTAAACTACTACAGGAACCTCCTCTTATGGCCTTCAGGCAAGTAAAAAATATACGTGACCATCTAGTGAGGACAGACGTAGGCCCCAGCAAGAATAATAAACAAACATACATTGGTAGCAAAACAAATGGAAGCTACCCATGTCTGGGGTGTATGAGCTGTAGCTCTATTATAAAATGTCCACACTTTCACCATCCCCATAGTGGCAGGAAATATAATATAGAGGGATTCTATACATGTGAGAGCACATACATCATATACCTCATTAAATGACCGTGTTCTTTATTCTATCTGGGGGAAACCACACAAAAGGCAAGAGAGCGCATGAGCCAACATCGCTCTAACATCAGGCGCAACAATTTAGAAGCCCCTTTATCAAAACATTTCATAGAACAGGGTCATAACATTAGCCAGCTCCGTTGGCAAGTTATTGAACAAATTAAGATACAAAGGAATGGAGTAGACAGAGAGAAACTGCTAAAACAGAGGGAAATGTGGTGGATATACCACATGGATACATTATCTCCCAAGGGGTTAAATCGAGACTTTGATCTCTCTTGTTTTCATTAAACAAATAACAACTTGGCATTACATAATTTATTGGTATCATAGTAAATAAAGTAATAATCTCTGTATAAATAGTATATATATAAAAAATGTAAATAAGAGTTATAAAATAAGCATAAGTCCGCAACAATTTAGTGTTACAAGAGGAAGGCTGTCATACTGCCAGACTGACATATATGGTGATCAGGGGCGTATTTAGGTTTTGTGCTGCCCTAGGCACATAGAATCCTGCTGCCCCCCCACCCACCCACCGGATTTAGGTCATTTTTGGCCATATCATTTTTTGGTTAGGGGAGTTGTGACTTTCTTTTTTTTTTTTTTTTTGCTGCTGTACACCCATTTACACCCATTTCCCTGTTACTTATAGTATGTACAATGCTCTGTAATAAGTAAAGTAACTACTTGTATGTGTGCATAAAAATATATATATATATATATATATATATATATATATATATATATATATATATATATATATATATATATATATATATATGTGTGTGTGTGTGTGTATGTGTGACAGTGTAGTTGATTACTACCCCAAGCTTCAAGTGGATTAACGTATTGTTTGAATAGTGCAAGCAAGTGTTTTTCATTCACTCAGGCAAACACAACATATTACACCTTAACACTCTGCTGAGAATTAGTGAAGCTGACACAATGCTTTGTTGGGGTAAGGATTGTTTTTGTTATTTCTTTATCTATGATTTTATAGTCAGTGGATGGGTACTCTTGAAATTAACGTTGCTATACAATAAAGTCAAAATTATTCACTGGCAATCAGTAGAAAGACCTTCACCTCTACAGAGTACACTTTTAAAATAAAATAATACAAAAATAACAAAATCATTATACCAGCTAAGGTGAAAATTGTGAATATGGTTTATAGAGCTTTGATAGCAGAATCATGTTTTGTATTAATAATAATGAAGGGAACGCTCACTTCAAAATATACTCTCAAGAGCACTTGTAAAGAAAAAAAAAGCATGAGAAATGTTTAACCCTTTGAGTAAATACAGCCCATCAGTTATGGTATTGAAACAAGCTAGTGTTCTGTTCTATCTCTGCGTGACTTGATATATTTTACCTCCTGTGATGAACAAGTTATATCAGGCTGTCTATGGCTATGGATACAGGTTGTGTACTGAAATAAGCACTAGTATCTGCAAAATAAAGCAACTAATACAAAAACACTTTTAAAAGCAAGTCTAATCACCAAGACATGACCGTCTGTCTGTGTCTGCAAACCGACCAGTCCTCTGTTACTCTCTAGTCTAAGGCTCTGTCTGCTCAGCTGCGTGTGTAGTCAACGTCGTCTGGTCTCACTGCGGTCACGTCATGATCTCATCTGTCTTGAGTCATTGACTGTTACTTACAGCCCGGGTACCTCTGCTGTTGTCATGGGGAGTCCAATGCCTGCGTGCCTGCTGCCAACATAGTGCCAGTGTCGCCCCCTAAAATCTGCCGCTCTAGGCACCGGCCTTGTTGGCCTCTGCATAAATACGCCCCTGATGGTGATACATTGTTTTAATTGGTTACATAGCAGAGTCATGGTAAATTTTACAAAGTGTAATGAAAATAAACAGCCACTAGATGGGGCTAAGGCACCTCCCAAGGAAGGGTTTGGCGCGAATAAGAAGTGTTTAAAAGTGATGAACTAATTGCATGTAACAGATAGCATGACTAAGGGGTTAAATCCCAGAAACGTTGCTCCTTTTAATGTGTCTTAAATAATATTATACCATAAGAAGTGCTGGTGAAACGTTGTATTTTCATGAGTGTATCATGACACCTCCCCCTTTAAGATAGTGGAAAGAGGGGGTCAGCCTAAGCTGAGCCCCTATGTTTACCTGAACCCTAGTCTTTTCCCTTTTATAATACCAGATCTGCCCTTTTTGCACACTCTGCATTAATTCGCTAAATGCAGCAGTAAGAATCAGCTAACATAATTTCTTTCCTAAGATATAGTGAGTCCACGGAATCATCAATTACTAGTGGGAATATCACTCCTGGCCAGCAGGAGGAGGCAAAGAGCACCACAGCAAAGCTGCTATATATGTCACTTCCCTTACTCATAACCCCCAGTCTTTGCCTGCGGTGCAAGGAGGAGGTGAAGTTTTGGTGCCTGATCTACAATCAAGATTTTTTTTATTTTAAAGCAGAATATGTTTGCTCTGATCTTTCTAAAGGGTCTAGCCTTAGTCCATGTCAGTCTCTTCAATAGGGCAATGGTGGCTTTTAAGCAATTGGGAACTTGTGGGGTACAATGCTCACTGCGTTTTCCCAAAACATTTTGCTGCCCTATTTAGATAGCCTGAGTAAGTTTACTCAGTCTTTCTGTATTTCCACAGGTCCATGTGAGGAATGGCATCCTCTCAAACCAGGTGAGCTGTCCTGCTCATAAATATTGAGGTAAGTGCCAGTTTTATTTTTCTATGTAGCAGGGAAAAATGTGACACTTATTCAGCTGAAACGCTGCAGGGACGTTTTTTATTATTCCTGTCAGGGTGCAGGTTTTTATAGCAGTTTTTGCAGGCACTGTTAGTGTGAGGAGTTATTTATTTTATTGATGGCTCAGTGATGATCCGTTTTTAGTAACAGATTTTGTACTTTTTGGGGTGGTTTTATTGTTTGTTTTTAAGCCTGTTTTTCCAGAAAGTTGTTTAAAAAAAATAATGGCTTTTTTGTCAGCTGTAGGACCGCCCCTTTTAGGGAGGTTCTGATTCTGCGATGTCAGAGTTTTTTGGCGCTTTTCTTTACTTCCTGTTAGAGTGAGGTGCGCATATTTTAGATGGCTCTGCTGTTTAGAAAGCTTCTTGCTGTTTTTGTTTATCTGGAAATCCGGATTGTAAACGGGATCGTTTTTTTCCTCAGTTTGCTACGGGTTGCAGGACAGGTAGGGCACCTCAGTAATTCTGCTCAGGTGTAGAGTGTTGCCTGGGATATGTTTTCTTGATTTGGTAAATTTAAAGGGAACATTTATTTAAGAACTTTTTTTGGTTAAGTATTATATTCTTTGTTAAAAGAGAAAAAAAGAGAAAAAGGAAAGAAAAAAAAGTTACATTTTTTGTTTGCTTCTTCTTTTTTTTGGTATTATGGATCAGGAGGCTGTGCAGGATGTTACCTGTAGCTTATGTTTTGATGCCCACCTTTTTGTTCTTCATGTATTGAAAGAACTTTAGCTTATAGAAATAGATTTTTTGTCCCTGAGCCATCATTAGCTAAGGCGTATGCTGTTCAGGAGACTCCTGTTTCAGATGTGCCGCAGCTTCAAGCGCCCCAATCCTATTTATCTGCACATGCAGTGCTCTGCATTTCCTCTCATGTTCCGTCTGGAGTTACTTTGCAAGATATTGCTGCCCAGGTATCTTCTGCAGTATCTGAGGCGCTGTCTGCTTTTCCCATTCTGCAGGGAAAACGCAAAAGGATATTTAAAGAAACAGTAAGTAAGGTTTCTGATCCTGAAGTGGCTAATCAAAGTATTTCTTCTAAGAAGTCTGAGGATGAAGATTCTTCGGTGCATCTGAGGGTGAAATTTCAGATTCAGGCAGTATAATTCCTTCTAATGATGCTGAAGTTGTGTGGAAGGCTTGCTCATCTAAGGATTGGTTTAAACATTTATTTTTTTCTGTACCTCTGATTTCTCAAATGCTATTAAATGTACAGATTGGTTTGAACTTCATGTCTCCAAGAATGTTGCTGTTAAGGCACTGCCACAGCTTTCTCCTTTTATGTCCCAAGCCTATATGGTGTCACATGCAGTGCCCTGCAGTTCCTCTCAATCTCCTGGAGGAGTGTATTTGCTTACAGAGGTTGCAAGCTCAGGTATATTCTACGGTATCTGTGGCTTGGTCTGTTTTCAATTATTACAGGGAAAAGGCAAGAGGACATTTTAAGTCTCAGATAAGAGGGTTTCTGCTCCACATGCTGCTACACAGGTTTTTCTTCTTCCAAGTTAGTGAGGAGGATTCTCCGGTAGTTTCTGAGGCTGAAATCTCAGATATGGACAGTATAATTCCTTCATCTGTTACTCAAGTGGTATCCTTCAGTTGTTTGCTTCAAAGCCTCTTATATTGTCAGGAGGTCTTGGCTGACTTGATGACACTGATAACTCTCGTTGTCTTTCTTTCGTTTTGTGAACTTTATCAGTTCTATATTTCTCTTTCCTCTCTGGAAGGGTTCTAGACATACTGTGAGATGTTCACACAGGATTGCTTTAGAGAATCTGGGGATATTTCTCCCTGTCTCACGTCCTTTTTAAGATTTCCTGTCGTTATCTCTCTTGAAATGCACGGTGTCTTTAGTAGAAGGGAACTTTATACTTTTAATCAGAGAACTTAGATCTCTGCGGAGATAATCAAGTTTTCTTTCTGACATAGGTAAGAAGCTGGAGGTTTAATTGTTCATTTAGAGCAATGTCTTTTCTTATTAGACTTGCTGTACTAGCCGCCGGGCATTGTGGCTGAAATGTATGGTCAGCTGAGAAGCCTACTTGTGGTTTAGTGGTATAGCCTAGGCTTTATAGTTCTGCAGTTGCAGATTCAATTCTTTCTGTTTCCTCTAAATACACGCTTCTAGTGTCTCCTTTTAAGGATGAGACCTTGTTTGGGTCATGCCTTTTCGAGTCCAATCTAAGTTTTCCTCCCAGGGGCAGATTTCTCTTTCTAGAGTATCTGCAATCCAAGTAGGATGAGAGGCATTCCATGAACTGGATTCAGGGTCTTCATCTCTGGGAGTGACAGTTCCAGTCCCAGTTTGGGAACGGGATATAGGTATTTACCTCAAATATTTCAGATTCTAACCTTCAAAGTAGTATCCTTTCTCCTTTGGTTCAAGAGGGCTTGTTCATAACGAACGTAGACCTAAGAGATTTATTATTCCCTTGATCGGAATCTTCTCTTGTTTTCTTAGTTTGCGCCATCCCAGTCAGACCTTTAGGTCTTGGGATATTGCAAGTTTTTTTTTTCTGGACAATATATAGTTCAGGTATCATCCTGACTTCAAGCTAACTCTCTTTTAAGAGATCTTGTCCAATCTTCTTTTCCAGGGATGGGAAATGAATCTGGAGAAGAGTTCCCTGGTTCCATCCACAAGGGTAATTTATTTGAGACTACCACCACAATACCCTGAATGCACCCGATTTCGTTTGATCTCGGAAGTTATGCAGGGTCAGGTCTGGTCAGTACCTGAATGGGAGACCGCCTGGGAACGCCAGGTGGGTTATGCTTGGATCTTATTTGTTTCTTTATCTAGGAGATGTCTTTCAGAGGTCAGAAAAGTCCAGCTAACAGCAAGCTCTAGTGGCTGGTGGATAGCTTAGCCATCTTGTAACCAGGAGGTTGGGAGTTTGGATTTAGCTGCAGTTGATATTTCTCACTTTTCTGTTACTGTGTATGGAGGGAATGTGTCTGATGGTATTCCATGGACATCATTCCTTTTGCTATTTTCCATGACATGTAGAACTTTCGGATCTGTCTTAAAGGATAGATTTAGATCAGATGACAAGACACTTTCTTCCATAGTATTTTTTAGGAGTATCTATCTCCGGCGCGTGCTCCTGGAGACATTCCTGGGTGATGTGACCACAGATGCCAACCTGCTGGGCTGGTAAGCTGTCTGGGTCTTGTTTAAGGATTATGGACTTGGAAGTGTCTGCTCTCCTCTTTAAACATCTTGGAGTTGAGAGCAATTTGCAATGCTCTGATGACTTGGCCTCAGTCGTCCCTAGCTTGGTTCCAGTCGGACAATATCACCTCAAGGGTTTGTATCAACCATTAGGGAGGAACTAGGGGTTCCTTAGCCATGTAGGAGGTGACTTGGATTGTTCAGTGGGCGGAAGCTCACATCTGCTGTCGGTCATCCACTTTCCAGAGGTGGACAATCGGAAGTCGTACTTCTAAACAGACTGATAATTCATCCCGGGGAGTGAGCATTTCCATCCAGAAGTGTTCTCTAGGTAGACCTTCACATGGGGGGTTTCAGGAGTTGGCTTCTGTGGGCGTTTCAACAGAACGCTAAGTTTCGAAGGTACGGTTTATGGTCATGTGATCCCCAGACTGTCCTGATAGATGTTTTGACGTTTTTCTTGGATTTCAGTCTTGCATACCTTTTTCCTCTCTTTGTTCTCTTTCCACGAGTCATTACTCGTATTCACAGGTGAGAGTGGCGGTGATTTTATTAGCCCCTGCGTGGCCTTGCAGGATCTGGTATGCAGATCTAGTGGAAATGTCGTCTCTCCACCTTGGAGACTACCTCTGAGGAAGGACTTCTGATTCTTGGTCTTTTCTTTCATCCAAATCTCTGAAGATGACTGCTTGAAGATTGGACGCTTAGTTTTGTCTAAGCGGGGGGTTTTTCTGCATTTTTATCCTTTCTCCAGGGTGGTTTGGAGAAGGGTTTGTCATTCAGTACTCTGATGGGTCAGTTTTCTGCATTGTCTTTTGCTACATAAGTGTCTGGTGGACGTGCCAGATGTGCAATCTTTTTGTCAGGCACTGGTCTACATCAGGCCTGTGTTTAAGTCGGTTGCTCCCCCTTGGGGTTTTACCCTTGTTCTTAAAGTTTTGCAGTAGGCTCTGTTTGAGCCTTTACTTTCCATAGCTATTAAGTTATTATCTTGGAAGGTTTTGTTTCTCATTGCTATCTTTTCTGCTTGGAGAGTCTCGGAGCTTTCAGTTTTGCAGTGTGATTCGCCTTATTTTATCTTTCATACCGTCAAGGCGGTTATTCTTCCTAAGTGGTTTCGGAGAGATATATTAATCAGAAAATTGTTGTTCCTTCTTTGTGTCCTTATCTTTCTTCTACTAAGGAAAGTTTGTTGCACAACTTGGATGTTGTGCGTGCTTTTATTTTCTATCTACAGGCGACTAAGGATTGTCGCCAGTCTGCTGTTTGTTTCTCTTGGAAACATAAAGGTCAGAAAGCTTTAGCTACTTCTCTTTGGTTGAGTAGTATAATGCGTTTGGTTTATGAGACTGCTGGACAGCAGCCTCCTGAGAGAATTTCAGCTCATTTCACTAGGGCTGTCCCTTCTTCTTGGGCTTTCAAGAAGGAAGTTTCTGTAGAACATATTTGCAAGGCTGCAACTTGGTCCTCTCTGCATACTTTTTCCAATATTTTTGTCTCAGCTGAAGCTTCTTTTTGGAGAAAGGTTCTTTATGTGGTGGTGCCTTCTGTTTAGGTTACCTGTCTTGTCCCTCCCTAATCATCTGTGTCCTCTAGCTTGGGTATTGGTTCTCACTAGTAATTGATGATTCCATGAACTCACTATATCTTAGGAAAGAAAACATAATTTATGCTTACCTGATAAATGTATTTTTTAGATCGGGTGAGTCCACGGCCCACCCTTTATTTTAAGACAGTTATTTTTAACTAAAACCTCAGGCACCTCTACACCTTTGTGTTATCTTCTTTTTCCATTTCCCTTCGGCTGAATGACTGGGGGTTATGAGTAAGGGAAGTGACATATATAGCAGCTTTGCTGTGGTGCTCTTTGCCTCCTCCTGCTGGCCACGAGTGATATTCCCACTAGTAATTGATGATTCCGTGGACTCACCATATCTGGAAATAAATACATTTATCAGGTAAGCATAAATTATGTTTTCCCTTGTGGAAGGCACTCCCTTGCTGGATATCACACTCTCCTTGCTCTCACACTCACTCATGAAGGGATCTTGAGCCCCCTCGGGATAACTCACTAGGGGACTAAGGTCAGTCCTGGCAAAGCTTAGGCCAAATAGTCAGTCCACTGTTCACACCTACCCCTGTATGCTCTGTAGGAGTAGCAGGTTCACTAGTCACTGTATCTGCTGTGCTCACACATTCTCCATCCAGGGCACACACAACTATGGGAGATTCATAAGGGGAAGTCCCATCTCCCTCCCCTTTTTCTTTCCATATGCTATCACTGTAGGGTGAGGTTACAGACAAACCTAGGGTCCCATCCTGTCCTACCCTCTGTAACAGGGCAGAGGGTATTCTGGCCTCTACACCAGCCATGCCATTCACTCCATCTTTCATATGCAATGCTGTTTCAGAGGCAGACTGACACATGCCTGTCTGCTGTTCTCCTTGCCAACTGCATAAATGAGCCTGACATCCCTCACTAAGAGTGCATTTGACCTCAGGGGAAACCAGAGAAGACGCCTCTTCTCCTGCCCCCTGTTCACCACACTCAGCTGACACACCACACTCAGGCACCAGACATGTCACATTTACCCCACTCCACACATCCTACCTTTTCCTGGGGTAAAGCAATCCCAGCTCCCAGTGTCCCTTCACTGAGTACTAACACTGAACATTCAATACCTTTCTCCCCCACTTGGGCATGCAATACTGGTTCAAGCACAGACGTGTACACACACTCAGTCTTCCCTTCAGCCCAGCCCTGCTGCCCTCTCACATTCCCACACACTGCATCAGGCATCACATGCTCACAGCATCCAGCAACCTCTAGGGCATCATCCTCTCTCTGCCCCCCCCCCCCCCACTCTCACTTATAAGCAGGGGTAAACCAAGCTCTCCCACCAGTCCCTCTACTCTAGGGCCTGTCACATGGCACACATTGTCATAATCAATGGCAGTGTATCTCTTTTCACTGGAACAAGACATTACTGGTACAGGCTCAGGTAAATCTGTATTAAAGGGACACTGAACCCAAATATTTTCTTTTGTGATTCAGATAGAGCAAGCAATTTTAAGCAACTTTCTAAATTACTCCTATTATCAATTTTTCTTTGTTCTCTTGCTATCTTTATTTGAAAGAAGGCATCTAAGCTTTTCTTGGTTCAGAACTCTGGATAGCACTTTTTTATTGGTGAATCAGCAAGAACAACCCAGGTTGTTCACCAAAAATGGGCCGGCATCTAAACTTACATTCTTGCATTTCAAATAAAGATACCAAGAGAATGAAGAAAATTTGATAATAGGAGTAAATTAGAAAGTTGTTTAAAATGTCATGCTTTATCTGAATCACGAAAGAAAAGCAATTGGGTTCAGTAACCCTCAGCTCCCCCTCCCAGCAACTATGTTTAAGGGAAGTATTATCCATCCTTTGGTAGGATCTCTCTGCTTCTTTCTTGTGAACCCACCCACAAACAAACAAAAACAGCTATTGGTCCCCTCAGCCACATTCCCACCCTCAGGCTTCTTCTTCTCTGGGCAGGTGTAATTCAGATGCCCCATCTGGTTACAATGAAAACAACGGCAGGTATCCTCCTGGCCCGATGTGGCTTCTGCCCCTCAGACTGTAGGGTGTAGAGGAGATGTTCTCTATGTTGGCTTGGTTGCCCTTTTCCACTTATGGGACCCAGCTTGCACAGTTGCTTGCCTTGCTGCAGATGCCTTGTTGTTGGCATAATCATTAGCCATGTCTGCAGCCTCTGCCACTGTTTTGGGCTTTCTGGCCAGAATCCATTCATTGGCCTCAGGCCTCTGTGTATGTAGGAGTTGCTCCAGAATAATCAAATCCTCCAAAGCCTCATAAGTGAGGACTTGTAGGCCCCCAGTCCATTGCTTAAAAGCAGCCCTCAGCTGTGCAACATATTCTGTGCAGCTGACACTTATACCTTGCTGGACACTCCAGTTTTCCGGTAGAATTCTGGAGTGAGGTTAAAGCTTTTCAATAAGGCTTTTATGGCCTCATAGTCTTTGTCATCCTCCACTGTCAGGGAAGGAAATACATCAAGGGCTTTACCCTTCAAGCTCCAGGAGCTAAATAGTGAACCCATTGCTCTGGGGGCAGCTGATACTGCCTGCAGACTTTCTCAAAGACCCTCAGAAAAAGATCCAAGTCAGTGCCATTTTCTAACATTGGAAAATACTCCAGACGGGGCTTCTCTGTTGCTGGTATCCCCACGATCACTGGTTTGGGGAGTCAGGCTGGTTCTGTTAATCCGCAAAACCTCCAGCTCATGTCCCTATTGAGCCTCTCTCTCCCTTCTTTTCTACTCTTGATACTTGAGGCTCAATTCCAGCTTTAGTTGCGGTTCAGCATCCCCCAAGTACCTGAGTGCTGTTTGTAGCTCAGACTCCATGGCACTCGCAGGGTAAACAGTGTTAGGTATCAGCTCTTGGGTTCCACGTTCCACAGTAACCCTTTCTGTATCTGTTTCCTGCTCTGCTGTGACACTATCTGCCTGATGCAGCTCCTGGATCAACTGCTCCTTTGTTTTGCCAAAAGTTTTTATTGCTCTTTCTTGACAAAGCAACTAAATTGATTCTTTAGGCATTTTTCTATATGCTTCTATACTTTGAGTAGAGACAGACAAACAAAAGGGAAGGGGAAAGAACTGCTTTCTTTGCACTGTATGTCTGTAATTAGGCACTGAGTTCTGTCTTTGGGAAATTACACAAAAAACATGTAATTTAATTTAGTACTATACAAATAGCACTAAAACCCTCTAGATATCTCCCACCGCTGCCAACCAGTTTGTGACGATTAAGCCTTTCCACCCAGCCATCACTATGGGGAGGGTGTGGGCATGAAGGGGTTAATAGCAAACAGACACTGGTTCCTTTAAACCTTTATCTCTACAAAGGACCTAAAGGGACACCAAATTAACCCCCATATCCTGTCTACACCACCCCAGTTTTAACAATTGCTGCCACCACAAAGAATTTTAAATAAGGGTGTCTTGGAAATTCACACAATTAACAATTAGGTAACGTGCCTTTAACCTTGTCTCTTCAGAGTGTGAATTCAGATATTAGCCAAAATACAGAATGAGATTTTCTATATGTTTAATAACAAAAGATAAATACAGGTTACGCCGTGCCAAATTATAAAAACAGAATACATACAAAAATAAACAATACACGCAGAGATATAGTTCTTTAAAATAAATTGGGACATAATAAAACAAAAAAACATTTACTTATCAACAAGCCTTCAGTAGCTCCCCCCTCCCCCCTTGTTTTGCATTGCTTGTTGGTTTTCGATTTGGTGAACATTTATTTCTTATACCTGTGCTGCACTATTGTCTCAGATATAGATGTCATTTTTTTGTTGTTTCATTTGTCATTAAGGGAGCTTTGGAGCACAAACAAGTGAGTTCCAGTACACTGGAGCACATATCCCTGGTGCTGTGATTTTCACACATCTCTTGGTATTTACCTTTTTATGTTAGCAATGAGTTTCCTTTTCAATGTGGTAGATATAATATAATTACAAACCAACCGGTTTTGACATTTAATTTGTCTTGCAATACATTAATACAGGTAGAAATTCAAAAGTCTTTAATTATTCAGAAATCCAGAACTTTCATTAACTATATTGAACTTAGTATTTCATTACTGGAGACTCGCCTTTTTCAGAAAAAGAAAACAATATTTCGAATATATCTAATAACACATATGTACACTTTTTAAAATCAATATACAAGCATTGCTACTTTTCTATTCAAAGGGTGTAAATAATAAGATAAATCTACATATGTACCTCTAGCTCAATATTCTGCAGCATATCCCTCTTCTTCTTGTTCTCAGGTCCTATATACCTCTTGGCAGTGGCATCCCCAAGGGGGCACTAGCCCTCCCAGCATAATGACTGCCCTCCGTTTGTGTTGTCACTGGTTTTGGCCAGCTACTTGCTCATGGATTACTTATTGGGAGCTCAGACCTATGAGAGACCCAGAGTCTCTGGGGAGTATCATTTACAAAGAAGACAGAAGCTAAATGATACAGGGACACAAGAACACAGGAATATCCTGTTATGTGCACAGCATTTCCCTAACTGGACTTCAGCCATAAATACCCTTTAGATGTCACAGGGACTCGTCCCTAGCCTCCCCCTATATGAACACCAGCTTTTCTCCCTGTGGTAGCTCTGCCCCCTCTCTATCAATCTGGAGCCTCAGCAACTGGATTATTACTACGACAGTTAAGGCCAGATTCTAACCTTATTTACAGTGCCTACCAGTCTCAGGAAGGGGGTGAGTACCTATACAGGAGCTGCCAGGGGGTACTTAGGGGCTGTAGTGTTTTCTACACTGAGAGATAATTGAGGTGTCTGAAGGAGTGTAAGTGTGGAGGGCTCTCTACCAGGTATTATATGTATTACTACTTATATACACTTTATTAGGTACACCTTGCTAGTACCGGTTTGGACCCCCTTTTGCCTTCAGAACTGCCTTAATTCTTCGTGCATAGATTCAACAAGGTGTTGGAAACATTCCTCAGAGATTTTGGTCCATATTGACATGATAGCATCACGCAATTGCTGCAGATTTGTTGGCTGCACATCCATGATGTAACCACCACATCCCAAAGGTGCTCTATTGGATTGAGATTTGGTGACTGTGGAGGCCATTGGAGTACAGTGAACTCATTGTCCTGTTCAAGAAACCAGTTTGAGATTATTTGAGCTTTGCGGCATGGTGCATTATCCTGCTGGAAGTGGCCATCAGAAGATGGGTACACTGTAGTCATAAAGTGATGGTCATGATCAGCAACAATATTCAGGTAGGCCGTGGCGTTTAAGCGATACTCAATTGGTACTAACGGGCCCAAAGTGTGCCAAGAAAATGTTCCCAACACCCTTACACCACCAGCCTGAATCGTTGATACAAGGCAGGATGAATCTATGCTTTCAAGTTGTTTATGCTAAATTCTGACCCTACCATCTGAATGTTGCAGTTGAAATCGAGACTCATCGACCAGGCAACATTTTTCTAATCTTCTATTGTCCAATTTTGGTGAGCCTGTGCAAATTAACCTCAGTTTCCTGGTCTTAGCTGACGGGAGTGGCACCCCGTGTGGTCTTCTGCTGCTGTAACCCATCTCTTTCAAGGTTCGACGTGTTGTGTGTTCAGAGATGGTATTCTGCATACCTTGGTTGTAATAAATGGTTTATTTGAGTTACTGTTGCCTTGTATCATCTCGAACCAGTCTGCCCATTCTCCTCTGACATCAACAAGGCATTGTCATCCACACAACTGCCGCTCACTGGATATTTTCTCTTTTTCGTACCACTCTCTGTAAACCCTAGAGATGATTATGCATGAAAATCTTAGTAGATCAGCAGTTTTTAAATACTCAGACAAGCCCGTCTGGCACCAACAACCATGCCACTTTCTAAGTCAATTAAATCCCCTTTCTTCCCCATTCTGATAGTCGGTTTGAACTTTAGCAAGTCATCTTCACCATGTCTATATACCTAAATGCATTGAGTTGCTGCCATGTGATTGGCTGATTAGCAATTTGTGCTACCAAGCAATTGAACAGGTGTACCTAATAAAGTGGCCGGTGAGTGCATAGTGTCATATATTGTAAGTGAAAACTGGATCAAAATGTCTCCACTGATATGTTTATTGAGGAGTCAGTTTCTGATATCTCTCTGTCTACATATACATGTTTATTTTGCAAATATGTTTCAGTATGCCAGGTAACTCAAATCTGTGAAAATTGTATACCTCAAATTTTGCATACATATCAGCCACAACAGTCTACTGTCCAGAGGGAATTCTCCCTGTACTTGTCACTCATGGGGTAACTACTGTTTTTACTCCTGTAGCTAAAAATAACATATACAAAATGGTGACAGTTTGTTTATAGGCTGTCCACAAACCAAGTAAGCACAAATCTGGGGATTTAACTCATTCACCTGAGGTGAATGTGCAAAATAGGAGCTTTAGGCAGCTGTACGCCACAGCACATTCTTATGTGATCTACAATGTACCAAATTTACTATAATATGTGCAATTATATATTGTACTGAATATAATGACATATGGAGCTATTACCATTTATTATAATTATCTGTGCTATTAATACTTATTTATAAAACAATTAATCATTGTACTCCCATCATTGCCAGGGGATGTAAACAGATAGTTTTTTTTTATGTCAGTCTGCATTTAAAAAACAAAAACCTGTTGTACATTTTATGCCCTTCGGAATATTATTTGCATTAATGTACATCATGCAGTTTCTGTATACTATTATGATATAGAAATAAAAGCAGTTGATGTGTATTGCATGTTCAGCAGCACAAATAATATTTGTTATGCTATTAGTGTACACGAATATACAGTGGGTATTGAAATGAATCACCCCCCCCTTAAAAATAATGACATTTTGTTGCTTTGCAGCCTGAAATAAAGACAGACAGTTTTTGTTTATCCGGTTGTAATTACTCAGTGCAACTTATAACATCCAAGTGAAAGATATAACACCAACATGTCAGGCAAAAATAAAGACAATTCAAAAACAGAATCACTGAGTTGGAAAAAGGATCAACCCCTTGTGTCAGTATTTTGTTGAACCACCTTTTGCTTTAAATTACAGCCTTTAGTCTGGGATATGTCTCTACTAACTTTGCCCACTCTTCTTTACAGAACTGCTCCAGTTCCGTTACATTTGATGGTAACCATTTGTGGACTGCAATCTTCAAGTCATGCCACAGATATTCAATGGGGGTTAAGTCTGGGCTCTGACTAGGCCATGCAAGGGCATTCACCTTTTTCTCCTTCAACCACTCTGTGGTTGTTTTTGCTGTGTGCTTTGGGTCATTGTTATGTTGGAAGATAAACCTTCCCATTGACAACTTCCTGGCAGAGGGCAGCAGATTTTCCTCAATTTTACGGTATTTTGCCCTATCCATTATTCCTTCTATCCTGACAAGTGCTTCAGTGCCTGCTGCAGAGAAAACTCCCATAACAGGATATTACCAACTCCATGATTTACTGTAGGTATGGTGTTTTTTGGATGGTGAGATGTATTGGATTTCCTCCAGGCATATTGTTTGTTGTTGAGGCCAAATAATTCAATTTTAGTCTCATCTGACCATAACACCTTTTTCCATGTGGCCTCTGCTAGGTGTGTTACGGCAAAGCTTAGTCGTGACTGCATGTGGCCTTTCTTGAGGAACGGCTTTACTCTTGCAACCCTCCCATACAAGCCACATTTGTGGAGAATTTGTGATATTGTTGTCACATGCACACAATGACCACTCTTTGCAATAAATTCCTGCAACTGATTCAGAGTTGATGTTGGCCTCTTGGTAGCCTCTCTGACAGTTTCCTCCTGGCTCTTTCATCCAGTTTGGAGCGACGTCCTGATCCAGAGATGGTCTGTGTGTTACAAAATACCTTCCACTTCTTAAAAAATAGACTTCACTGTGCTTCTAGGCATTGATAAAGCCCTTGATAATTTCTTGTATCCATCTCCTGACTTGTGCCTGTCCATAACATTATCCCAGAGATCTTTTGACAGTGCCTTGCCACCCATACTCGATTGTTTGCTTCAGTTGCACTACCAGGGACTGAGATTCTCCAGGAAAGCTCTTTTCATGCAGAGCTATTCAATATGCCCACAGCTGATCACAGTTAAAGGTCAAATGGCTTTGTGTGTGCCATTGAGAAGGTGATTAGATACACCTGATTGAGTTTACAAGTAATTTTAGGAGGGATGATCCTTTATTCCAACTCAGTGATTCTGTTTTTGAATTTTCTTTATTTTTGCCTGACGTGTTGGTGTTATATCTTTTACTTGAATGTTATACGTTGCACTGAGTAATTACAACTGGATAAACCAAAACTGTGTCTGTCTTTATGTCAAGCTGCAAAGCAACTAAATGTGATTATTTTCAAGGGGGGTGATTCTTTCCAATACCCACTGTAGTATATACCTTTCATATATTGTATGTTTATTTCCAATTGTAGTCTGCAGGATTTATCTGTATTTTAATACACAGTGGATATCCTTTAAAAATAAGATTTATTGTTATCTCTTTTATACTTATGTACATAGATTCTATCATGCAGATACTGAACATTGATAGTGAATATTTTAATTTACAGTGGAACAAGCATTAGTTGTGTCTCTTCCTACCATGAGCTACATTCTATTGGTAGCTCAGTGCATGGTGCAGTTTATTTTGCTCCCTTTTCTTTTGAGACCCCTTTATTGGCTATGCTACCTCCGTTGTCAATTATTTACATTTGGCATAAAGATTTTTCTAAGTGGATACACTAAGCGCCTACTACGTGCAGACCTCTGGCTCTGATGTGTTGACACCTAGTTGTCAACTATAGATATGGCAAGTAATCAGAAATATACCAAAGCGCCACCCTGGCGGAGGTTGGGTCTGAGTGGAACTATGTATAAAGTGCCACAGGTGACAAGAGTGAGGTTAAAAAATAGCAATTTATTTAACAAAGATTAAAAACAGTACATATACATATATATCATGCATCCATGAAATTAACAATACTAATAAAAACAACTTAATAAATATTTTAAAATGATGATAAAAAGTTAAACAATCTTGATGAATGAGGCGACACTCGGCAAATGGTGAGCGGTCACAGATGGTGAAAATGCACAACTTATACTTCTACAATGTGCTTATAAAATAATTCACAGGCAAAAATGTGAAAATAACATGTAAAATTCTGTTGGCTATTATATTCCTATACATATAGAAATGAAGAAAGGAATGTGTGCAAAATGTAGGAAAAAAAGAGAGAGATGATTGCAGATGGTAGAAAATGAAAGCTCACAACGTGTGCTTCAATTATGTGCTTAATATATTAGTCACACGCTGGCTGCGACGATACAAATATTGATTTTCAATTGACTTTCAAATGGCTAAACGTATGTTCGAAGTTAAAGCGCTGCAGTGCCCTTAATTAATTATCAAGGGGGATATCCGCAGTCCACTGTCCATGCAGGTCTAAAACTCTGTCTTAGGCAGAGAGGACTCTTTTCCCCCTATTGGCAATTCACATACCAGGTGTGAACATCCCAGTTGTCAATCGATCCACCCAAGAGAGTGGTCTCTGCATTAGGATTAGGATCACATACTCCTAGATTTAGAGTTTTGTCGGTAACGACCCGCGTAGCTAACGCTGGCTTTTTTCTGGCCGCACCTTTTAAATAACTCTGGTATTGAGAGTTCACAGAATGGCTGCGTTAGGCTCCAAAAAGGGAGCCTAGAGCATAATTTAACGCCACTGCAACTCTCGATACCAGAGTTGCTTACGGACGCGGCCAGCTTAAAAAACGTGCTCGTGCATGATTCCCCCATAGAAAACAATGGGGCTGTTTGAGCTGAAAAAAAACCTAACACCTGCAAAAAAGCCGCGTTCAGCTCCTAACGCAGCCCCATTGTTTCCTATGGGTAAACACTTCCTACGTCTGCACCTAACACTCTAACATGTACCCCGAGTCTAAACACCCCTAACCTTACACTTATTAACCCCTATTCTGCCGCCCCCTGCATATTATTATTAACCCCTAATCTGCCGCTCCGTAAACCGCCGCTACTTACATTATCCCTATGTACCCCTAATCTGCTCCCCACAACGTCGCCTCCACCTAACTACACTTATTAACCCCTAATCTGCCGAGCGGACAGCACCGCTATTATAATAAAGTTATTAACCCCTAATCCGCCTCACTAACCCTATAATAAATAGTATTAACCCCTAATCTGCCCTCCCTAACATCGCCGAAACCTAACTTCAAACATTAACCCCTAATCTGCCGACTGGAGCTCACCGCTATTCTAATAAATGTATTAACCCCTAAAGCTAAGTCTAACCCTAACACTAACACCCCCCTAAACGAAATTAATTAACTCTTATTAAATAAATTATTCCTATTTAAAGCTAAATACTTACCTGTAAAATAAATCCTAATATAGCTACAATATAAATTATATTTATATTATAGCTATTTTAGGATTAATATTTATTTTACAGGCAACTTTGTATTTATTTTAACCAGGTACAATAGCTATTAAATAGTTAAGAACTATTTAATAGCTAAAATAGTTAAAATAATTACAAAATTACCTGTAAAATAAATCCTAACCTAAGTTACAATTAAACCTAACACTACACTATCAATAAATTAATTAAATAAACTACCTACAATTATCTACAATTAAACCTAACACTACACTATCAATAAATTAATTAAATACAATATCTACAAATAACTACAATGAAATAAACTAACTAAAGTACAAAAAATAAAAAAGAACTAAGTTACAAAAAATAAAAAAATATTTACAAACATCAGAAAAATATTACAACAATTTTAAACTAATTACACCTACTCTAAGCCCCCTAATAAAATAACAAAGCCCCCCAAAATAAAAAAATGCCCTACCCTATTCTAAATTACTAAAGTTCAAAGCTCTTTTACCTTACCAGCCCTGAACAGGGCCCTTTGCGGGGCATGCCCCAAAGAATTCAGCTCTTTTGCCTGTAAAAAAAACACATACAATACCCCCCCAATATTACAACCCACCACCCACATACCCCTAATCTAACCCAAACCCCCCTCAAATAAACCTAACACTAAGCCCCTGAAGATCTTCCTACCTTATCTTCACCATACCAGGTTCACCGATCGATCCAGAAGAGCTCCTCCGATGTCTTGATCCAAGCCCAAGCGGGGGGCTGAAGATGTCCATGATCCGGCTGAAGTCTTCATCCAAGCGGGAGCTGAAGAGGTCCATGATCCGGCTGAAGTCTTCATCCAAGCGGGAGCTGAAGAGGTTCATGATCCGGCTGAAGTCTTCTATCAACGGCATCTTCAATCTTCTTTCTTCCGGATCCATCTTGCAGACCTCCGACGCGGAACATCCTGCTGGCCCGACGGACTACCGACGAATGAAGGCTCCTTTAAGGGACGTCATCCAAGATGGCGTCCCTCGAATTCCGATTGGCTGATAGGATTCTATCAGCCAATCGGAATTAAGGTAGGAATATTCTGATTGGCTGATGGAATCAGCCAATCAGAATCAAGTTCAATCCGATTGGATGATCCGATCAGCCAATCAGATTGAGCTCGCATTCTATTGGCTGATCGGAACAGCCAATAGAATGCAAGCTCAATCTGATTGGATCAGCCAATCGGATTGAACTTGATTCTGATTGGCTGATTCCATCAGCCAATCAGAATTTTCCTACCTTAATTCCGATTGGCTGATAGAATCCTATCAGCCAATCGGAATTCGAGGGGCGCCATCTTGGATGACGTCCCTTAAAGGAACCGTCATTCGTCGGGAAGTCGTCGGAAGAAGAGGACGGATCCGCGCTGGAGGTCTTCAAGATGGAGCCGGTCGTCATCGGATGAAGATAGAAGATGCCGCTTGGATCAAGATGGTTGCCGGTCCGGATCGCCTCTTCTTCCCGGATAGGATGAAGACTTTGGAGCCTCTTCTGGACCTCTTCAGCCGCCGGATGATGGATCGCCAGCCCCCGCTTGGGTTGGATGAAGATTTTGGAGCCAGGACCGATCGGTGATACCCGGTGAGGTGAAGATAAGTTAGGAAGATCTTCAGGGGCTTAGTGTTAGGTTTATTTAAGGGGGGTTTGGGTTAGATTAGGGGTATGTGGGTGGTGGGTTGTAATGTTGGGGGGGTATTGTATGTGTTTTTTTACAGGCAAAAGAGCTGAATTTCTTGGGGCATGCCCCGCAAAGGGCCCTGTTCAGGGCTGGTAAGGTAAAAGAGCTTTGAACTTTTGTAATTTAGAATAGGGTAGGGCATTTTTTTATTTTGGGGGTCTTTGTTATTTTATTAGGGGGCTTAGAGTAGGTGTAATTAGTTTAAAATTGTTGTAATTTTTTCTAATGTTTGTAAATATTTTTTTATTTTTTGTAACTTAGTTCTTTTTTATTTTTTGTACTTCAGTTAGTTTATTTAATTGTATTTATTTGTAGGAATTGTATTTAATTTATTTATTGATAGTGTAGTGTTAGGTTTAATTGTAGATAATTGTAGGTATTTTATTTAATGAATTTAATGATAGTGTAGTGTTAGGTTTAATTGTAACTTAGGTTAGGATTTATTTTATAGGTAATTTTGTTATTATTTTAACTAGGTAACTATTAAATAGTTCTTAACTATTTTTTTTTTAAAATTCTTTATTTATACATCCAGCACTGAGTAAGGCAACAAATGATATATACAGAAAATTTGTAGAATATGATGACAATAGTTGCAACCAAAGACAGCACTGTATTTTTTTATAATCTATTAACATAGCTACTCCAGACATTACTTGTCTTCCCTCACTTCACATCTAACTTCCTACATCTAGTTCCGCTATATGATAAGGCAACAGATAACAGTATAGTTTGCATAACATATTAGAGCCGATCAAAAGATTTCCAAGAGTCTTTGGTGTTTTGTAGCTCTTTACAATCAGCAAGTCATTGCAGCTCTACTATGAGTGCGTCTTTCATTCGAAGTTGGGTGTTATATATCAACAGCTTAATTTCCCCTCCTCCCCATCCATCTCTGCTTCCTATTTTCTCCTGACTTGACCCAGAGCGCCCCCCCAGGGTTCCGTTCCAGCCTCTCATCTTTAGTCTCTCTATTGGTTCGGTACCTTGTTAATTGAAATGTTTAGAAAATGTTCCATTTGCCTCGTAACTGGGCTTCCAGAACAACCTCTGAGTTTTTGAGTGGGTACAGTATTTGTCTCTGATGTGTTAAGTCTAAGGTGTGAATCAAGGGTTCCCATTTGTTGAGGAAGTGTTTAGTTCGTTTTATGATGTCACCCTGTGTGTCTACTTGTTCCCGAACCATTTGCTGTTGTAGTTCTAATTTGAGATGTGTCAGTGTTGGCGGGTCAGGCTCCATCCACTTCTTGAGGATAAGCTTTCTGGCAATCAGTATAACATTATGAACAAATGTCATGTGTTTGTTTGTGTCCGATTGTGTGTGGAGGAATATCACTACGTGGATATTTAGGCCTATACTCCCTCCCGTAACTCTCATTGCCCATTTGTGTGCCATGTTCCAGAATCTCGTAAGTTTTGGGCATTGCCAAATCATGTGGAGGATGTTGGGGTTTGAGTGCGTGCATTTTGGGCAAAGTCCCGAAGTCTCAGGACACCATTTGTGGAACATCTTTGGTGTTATGTAAGCATTATGCAGTAGTTTTGTATGTGATTCCCTGATATCGTTTGATAATGATGCCTTCCTCACCTTTAAAACACTTTGTTCAATGATTTGGTCCGTGACTGGGTTTGGAGTCCAGGTGCTCCATGTATGTTGAATTTGGTCTCTCGTGGTCTTGTTAGTCAGTGTTTGGAGTGCTTTGTATGTATGTGAGATTGAAGTCAGTCCTCCCTTTGTCAGAGTCAGTAGTTTGTATATTTCACAGTTGGTGTCCGGCATGTCCCCCGTCCCCAGAATACTTTGAACGTAGTGTCTTGTCTGTAAGAATGCGAAGTGGTGTTTGTAAGGTAGATTAAATTCTATTTGTAATTCGGCAAACGATTTGACTGATTTTTGGTCTGGCGTCAGGACTTGTCTGATAGTAGTCAGTCCCCTTGTTTCCCATTGTCTGAAAGGCGATGTGGTGAAACCCGCCTGGAAATCTGGGTTACCTCGTAGGGGTAGGTATACTGTATTTTTGCATTTTATTTTCAAGGTTCTGCAGATTTTCCGCCATGCTCTTACAGGTTGGAGGAAGATAGTGTTGTGCCCTACTGCTCTTTCTAACTGTGTGTGAGTCATGTGTGGGAGCATTTTTAGCGACCAAGGAGCAATAAGTTCTGACTCTAGCGTACCATTTGTGAAGACATTTCTGTCCAAAAGCCAATCCATTACATATTTAGCTAAAGCTGCCCAGTTGTAGTACTCTATATTTGGGAGTGCTAGTCCCCCCATCTCTGGTGAGCACGTCATTTTTTTATGTCCTATTCTGTGTCTTTTCCCCTTCCATAGAAAGTGAAGTATATCTCTATTCAGTGCTTGTAGATCTTGTTTATGTAGGAGTTCGGGTAGCATTTGTAATGCATATAGCAGTTTGGGGAACAGGATCATCTTAATTAGCCCTACTCTTCCTGATAGTGTCAGTGGTAGTGGTATCCAATTTAGGAGTGTGCGTTTTAGTTCCTTGATTAGTGGTCTGAAGTTAAGTCCATACCACTCTCTGGGGTCTCTAGAGAGATTAATACCTAGATATTTAAACGAGTTAGTAACAATCTTAAAGTTGTCTTGTAGTGGTTCTGCTGGTGACTTATTCCTTAACCATAGCAGCTCTGACTTATCTTTATTTATGCAGTATCCTGATATTTGGCCGAACTCGGTGATAATGTGCATTAAAATAGGGATATTTCGCCTGGGGTCGCTGGCATATAGGATCATATCATCTGCGAAAAGGGATATGTGGAGGGTTTCTTTGCCTATATTTAACCCTGCCGTGTTTTTCCTAATTTTGGTTGCTAGTGGTTCAAGGGCCAGGTCAAAAAGGAGCGGGGATAGTGGGCATCCCTGTCTTGTGCCTCTCATTAGCGGGAAAGTGTGTGATGGTTCGCCATTAACTAGAATTGCTGCTCGGGGTTCGTCATACAGTGCGTAGGTGGCTGTCATAAAGTCGCCCTGAATCCCAAATTTCCCAAGGGTTGTGAAGAGATGGTCCCACAGTATCTTATCAAACGCTTTTTCGGCATCAACCAATAAAATACAGGCGTCTCCCTCCTTCTGATCTCTCTCCTGATTTCCTTCCCCCCAGTAGTGTGACAGAACTAGCTGCAATTTTCTCATGTTCTTAACTGAGGATCTCCCTCTAACAAACCCTGTCTGGTCTTCGTGTAGCAAGTCCGGTAATATCCCCGTCAGTCTGTTGGCTAGAATTTTGGTGAACAGTTTGTAGTCTGAGTTGAGTAATGAAATTGGTCTATACGAGGCTGTCAGTAATGGGTCTCTGTCTGGTTTGGGGATAACTGTCACATTTGCTTCCGTGAATCTATTTGATAGGTCTGCTCTTCCTTTCATTATGCCATTGAACAATAAGGTGAGTGTCTCCGCCACCTCCTCTCTGATCATTTTATAGAACTCCCCCGGCAGACCGTCAGGTCCGGGGTTTTTTTCAAGGGGCAAAGCGTCAATAGCCCTAGTTATCTCTAGGGAGTCCACTGGGCCATTTAGGATCTGTAACTGTGTCTCAGTTATTTGAGGGAGGGCCAAGTCCTTCCAAAAGTTTTGCTTCAATGCCTCATCTACTTTCTGTGGGCTATACAGTTCGGAATAGTAGTCTACGAATGCTTTGTGTATATCCTCTTTTTTTGTTAGTATTGTTCCCTGTTTCTGTATGGCTGCTATAGTGTTAGGTTTCCTGGTTAGTTTGGTGATTTTTGCTAGTAATTTACCTGTGCGATTACCATAACGATAAAATTTAGCCTGCATTCGAGTTTGGGCTCTGCCTGCTGTCTGAATAAGGTGAGTGTCTCTGAGGGTCTTGATGTCTTTGTAATGTAATCTGTTTTGGTCTGTCGGGTGTCTGAGGTATTGATTCCTTGCATTTAGGAGTTGGCGGAGAAGTAGTTCACCTCTCTCTCTGCAAATTTTTTTAATTCTGATTGCGTAAGTCGTGATCCCCCCTCTTAGCACCGCTTTTGCCGTTTCCCAAAACAGCGAAATGTCATTCATGTGTTGTTTGTTCAGATCTTTGTAAGCTAACCACTCTCCCACCAAGTGTTTTCGCAAGTTGAGGTCGTGATACAGATGCGTAGGGAATCTCCATCCACACATCTTTCTCTGAGGGGCATCGGTAGTTAACACTAGTGTCACTGGTGAGTGGTCTGAAATGGTTATGGGATCTATCTTGATATCTCCTATCCTAGAGGCTAAGTGACTTGAGACTAGGAAATAGTCTATGCGGGAGAGTGTGGTTTTCGATGGATGTGCACATGTGTAATCCCGGGCCTCAGGGTTTCTTTCCCTCCATATATCTGTAAGACCTAGACTATTTTTAAAATTTTTAAGAATCAATGTTTCTCTTCTAGATCCTGTCCATAGCTGTTTGGGTTTTGTGTTGCTAGTGGGGTTACGGAATCTGTCTGCAGGTGTCTGAGGCGCTATATTGTAATCTCCACCCACTATAATGGGTAGGTCTGCAAATTGCAAGAGTTTGCTTTGGAGGTGTATTAAAAATTCTCTCTTCTGTGTCTGGGGACCATATATACCGCAAAGAATCAGGGATAGTACGTCAATTTTTAGTTTTATAATCAGGTATCTACCCTCAACGTCAGAGATCACCTGTAGAATGTCGTAATTCAGTCCCTTTCGAAACAATATTGCAATACCTCTCGCTCTTTTGTTTTCATAGGGTGTGAAGAGTACTTCTCCCACCCATCCCTGTTTAAGTTTTTGATGTTCTATCTGCGATAGATGTGTTTCCTCTAGTATGGCTATGTCGGCCTTTTTTGTATTTAATTGTCTCAGTATCGCCTTTCTTTTAATGGGTGATGTTATCCCTCCCACATTCCAGGTGGTGATTTTCATTGTGCTACAGTGGGTGTCCTGTGTGTATGGGTGTCACGAATTGTCTGGGTTGTGAGATGTGAAGTGTTATGTATGAGTGTTGCAGTATAGGTTAATAAGCGTTACTTACTGTTTCTTGCAGTGTCCAAAATCTGGCTATTTTCCCCCTGGGGGAGCGCTCTTAGGTCTGATGGAGTCTATCTATCACTATGATAAACAATAAGCAATCAGGTTAGTGAGTTTTAACTTGTAAACTTTCAAAACCGTTTCTTGAATTTGTGCAACAGAGACAAATACATGTAATAAATTTCAACAATATAACTGGCAATAAACAGTAACAAAATTTTCCCGTTTCCCATTCCCCCCCCCCCCCCCCCCACTTGTAAAGGATATAGGTTATCATGTCCTTTAGTTTTTAAGAGGCTTTACTCTATACTTCTTGAGGCCTTAAGCAGTGTCTCTTGTTTTCAAAAATCATTTGGCTGAGCGTGGTGGCCCTGTTGGATTATTAGTTCTTAGTGTTTAAAGTGCTTTCTACTTCTTCATCTATGATCCTGACAGCAATTCTCATCTTCCTGAGATAGAGGGGCGGTTTTCTTGATCTTGTGTTTGTCGCTGTTCACTCTCTCTCTGCAGGTGTAGCTTGAGCTGTTGTGGTGACTCAAAGAACAGAGGACCATTGGTTGTGTGCAGCCGTAATCTCGCTGGATATAGCAGGGCTGCTGGCCTGCCTTGCTCGATGAGTTGTTTGCAATAAGGTGTAAATTCTTTTCTTCTGGCTGCTACTGTTGCAGAATAGTCCTGGAACAAATATAATTTTCTGCCTTCAAATTCCAGCGACGGGACTTTTCTGTAGGCTTGAAGAATTGCTATTTTTGTTTTAAAGTTGAGATACTTCACCATAACTTGTCTAGATTGTTGGGTATTTTCCTCCTGTTTTCGCGGGTCGCCAACTCTGTGGGCCCTCTCTACTGTGCATGGAAGACATGACTGAGGAATGTGCAACAACTTTGGCAGGGTGTTTTCTGCAAAATCTATGAGTTGTGATCCTGGGAGAGACTCTGGAATTCCTACAACCCGTAGGTTGTTTCTTCTGGACCTGTTCTCCAGGTCGTCGATTTTGGCCCATAGCCTATCATTCTGCTGTTGCAGTGTTTGAATATTGGTCTCAGCTTCTCTATGGCGAGTCTCTCCCTCTGCAACCCTTTGTTCCACTTGAGTGAGTCTGCCATTAAAAGATTTTACTTCTGTTGTAAGTGAATCCATCCCTGTTTGTAACTGCTCAATTTTCGGTAAGAACAGGGCAGAGATCTGTGAGACAATTGGGTGGGTGTCCATAGGCATAGAGTTCGGCATATCCTCTGCCTCTACAGGTGTCTGTGTCGTGTCCACTTGATTTCTTTTCTTGTCAGCATTCTTAAGTCTGCTAGCCATTGTTCCTGTCTTTTTGTTATAGGAGTTATAGTATTTTTGCATGCAGCTTTAAGAGTCCCAGCTAGTGCTGCCCTATATGGTGTGTTTTTATATTTGGTTCACTACAAATTCGCAGCTTCTGTCTGTTTCCTTACAGATCATAGAATGATGTCAAACTTAAGGCCAATGATATGCTTGATAAGCGGTGGGTGAGCAGGGGGGGGCTAGGCCCGAGCCCTCTAGCCCTGCATGATGTATGAGTTACAGTTGATGTTTGAAAAAGGGGTTAATGGTTCTAGTGGTTTTAGATTTTAGCCACCAGGACTCCCAATGTAGCTTTTTCAAAGTGTGCCCTAATTCCAGGGCTGAAGTGAGAGCCAGTTTCAAGGAGCAGGTTTTCTTAATGTTTTGGCCTGTCTTTCAATGTCTGAGAGAGCATGCAGCATGTGTGATTGTATGCCCTTTTCCTTGCGTGACTGTTCTCTTTACCCCCTGTGACTTAGTTTTTGTTCCCTGTGATTCTGCAGTTTATGTGATTTTATGTGGGGCTTTTCCCTTCGCTGTGCGAGTGTGGTATGTAGAGAGTAAATGTGCGCACTTTTCACTGAAGTTTTTCGCAGTTAATCTGGTTCTCCCTTCACTCTCAGGTGAGCTGTGGCCTGCGTGTTTAATAGTGGAGGTCCGGCAGCAGATTAGCAAAATGGCGGCGTTCCCGCCGTTATCTGGATCTTCCCTCCCGGCCCCTCGGATGCTTTAAAAATTTGTTCAGGGCTCTTACCGGGTACTTGAGGTCTTGGCACCTGTCCCCTGCTTGGTGTTTGGGGGTCGTGTGGAGTCTGGCTTTGTCCGGTAACTTTGCGGCTGCAGCTGCAGCTTGTCCCTACTTCTTCTGTCTGGCGGCTTTTGCGGCGGGGGAATCCGATGACTGATTCCTTGCTGAAGTGTGTCCGGGCAGTTGTGGTTTCCCCTGCCAAGGATTTCAGCGTGTTTTAGGGGCACTTGTGAGGCTTTTCGCCAAGTTAGGGGCTGTAAGCAGCGGAGCTCCTTCCCCTGCTTCCACCCTCTGTGCCCTCCCACCGGAAGTCCACAGTTCTTAACTATTTAATAGCTATTGTACCTGGTTAATATAATTACAAAGTTGCCTGTAAAATAAATATTAATCCTAAAATAGCTACAATGTAATTATTCGTTATATTGTAGCTATATTAGGGTTTATTTTACAGGTAAGTATTTAGCTTTAAATAGGAATAAGTTATTTAATAAGAGTTAATTTATTTCGTTAGAATAAAATTATATTTAATTTAGGGGGGTGTTAGGGTTAGGGTTAGAATTAGCTTTAGGGGTTAATAAATTTAATAGAGTAGCGGTGAGGTCCGGTCGGCAGATTAGGGGTTAATAATTGAAGTTAGGTGTCGGCGATGTTAGGGAGGGCAGATTAGGGGTTAATACTATGTATTATAGGGTTAGTGAGGCGGGAGTGAGGCGGATTAGGGGTTAATAACTTTATTATAGTAGCGGTGAGATCCGCTCGGCAGATTAGGGGTTAATAAGTGTAGGCAGGTGGAGGCGACGTTGAGGGGGGCAGATTAGGGGTTAATAAATATAATATAGGGGTTGGCGGTGTTAGGGGCAGCAGATTAAGGGTACATAGCTATAATGTAGGTGGCGGCGCTTTGCGGTCGGCAGATTAGGGGTTAATTATTGTAGGTAGCTGGCGGCGACGTTGTGGGGGGCAGATTAGGGGTTAATAAATATAATATAGGGGTCGGCGGTGTTAGGGGCAGCAGATTAGGGGTACATAAGTATAACGTAGGTGGCGGTCGGCAGATTAGGGGTTAAAAAAATTTAATCGAGTGGCGGCGATGTGGGGGGACCTCAGTTTAGGGGTACATAGGTAGTTTATGGGTGTTAGTGTACTGTAGAGCACAGTAGTTAAGAGCTTTATAAACCGGCGTTAGCCCAGAAAGCTCTTAACTACTGACTTTTTTCTGTGGCTGGAGTTTGGTCGTTAGATTTCTAACGCTCACTCCAGACACGACTCTAAATACCGGAGTTAGAAAGATCCCATTGAAAAGATAGGATACGCAATTGACGTAGGGGGATCTGCGGTATGGAAAAGTTGCGGCTGGAAAGTGAGCGTTAGACCCTTTAATGACTGACTCCAAATACCAGAGGGCGGTAAAAACCAGCGTTAGGAGCCTCTAACGCTGGTTTTGACGGCTACCGCCCAACTCTAAATCTAAGCCTTAGAGATCAAAATTAGCTTACAGGACATAGATCTGATGACCTCTCACATGCTACCAAGCATGCGAGATCAAAAGATCCAAAGGTTCACCTAATAGACGCCTTGGTGTTTCCATGGGACCTTCATCTAGTATATCTGTTTCCAAGAATCATACTTGAACCAAACAGGAGTCTACATCAATAATATTAAATGCTCCATCCGGGCTCCGCAGGACTTGGTATGCGGATATAGTGCAGATGTTTCTTGCTCTCCATGGCTTCTTCCTCTGAGACAAAGCCTGTTGTCTCAAGGTCGTCTTTTTCATCAGGATCTCTAACCTCTACATTTAATGGTGTTGAGCTTGAACGCCTAGGTTTGAGACATGGGGTAGATTTAACAAGCAGCGGATGCTGCTTTCTACCCCCCGAAGTTTCAGGTCTGCCTGAAACTTAAGAAGCAGCTCCTTAATTTGTCTGTCACTTTTTAGGTGTGGACTGCGATCATCCCGATCTGATCGGAATGATTGACACCCCCTGCTAGCAAATGTGCAGGGGGCGGAATTGCACAAGCATTTCACAAGATTTAGCGATGCTACAGTGAATCATGTCCACCCGGCATTTGATAAATTGACCCCATAGAGGTTTCTTGGATTTGGTTATTGAATCTTTAATGCAGGCCAGAAAGCCTGGAACACAAAGGATTTATCACTGGATTTGGAAGGTATTTTTTTGAATGGTGCTCTTCCAGGTTTTATTGGTATTTCTTTACGATTTCTAGATTCCTTCAATTTTTTTCAGGACGCCTTGACAAGGATTTGTCTTTTCATTTCTAAAATGTCACATTTCTGCTTTATCTGTTCTTTTTCATAGGAAGTTGGCTAAACTTCCTGAGGTTCAGGCTTTTTTCTAGGTGTTTGAATTAGGCCAATTGTGATTCATATTTCTCCACCCTGGAACCAATATAATTTTCTCTGCATTACAAGGTTCTTTGTTTGAACTAATGCATTCCATTGATATCTACTTTTACCTTGGAAAGTACTCTTACTATTAGCAATCTCTTCACCAAGGAGAGTTTCTGAGCTTTAACCTTATCTTGTGATCTCCATTTCTAATTATTCACAAGGAGATGGCTATACTTTGTACTAAATATGATTTTCCTCCTAAGCTAGTTTCAAAGGAAAATACCAATAAAGAGGTTATTTGTGTTCAGAACCTGCTAACTCTAAGTAGCGTCTCTTACATAATCTTGAGATAGCCAACACTTTGAAGTTCTATCTCCAAGCTACTAAAGATTTCAGACAACCTTCTAGTTTGTTTTTTCTCTACTCTGGGACTTGTAAGGGGCAGAAAGCTACTAAGGTAGTGTGGGCCTTTTGGATCAAAAAGTGATTCACAAGGCTTATTTGAAGGAAGAAAAGTCGCCTTCTAAACGTACAGTATTTCAGCTCTTTCTTAAGAGTAGTTTCAACATTGTGGATTTTTAAAAATTATGCATCTTTGGAGCAGATTTGCAAAGCTGCAACCTGTCTTCTCTGCATACTTTTTTCAGAATTTATTGCTTTGGTTTTGCCTTTTTTTTTTGCAAGCAGCTTTTGGCAGGAAAGTTCTTCAGGCCACGGTGTCGGCTAATTAAGAACTGCAAGAAAAAAAATTGTCCCACCCTTTCTGTAACATAGACCATCAGCATGTGCATTAATAACATATGTTATGGAGGACTGTGGACCATCATCATTTTACAAAAGAAAACAAAATGTATGCATACGAGATAAATTATTTTCTGAATGATGATGGTCCACAGGCTCCGCCCATTTCAATGTCTGGGAGACAGTTCGAATGACACCTCTGAAGACCCTGCTTTGTCTTTCCTATTCTCTACTCAGCTATACGTTAAACTAAGAGAGAGGTGGGAGGGATTTTAAACTCTTACCTCCTCCTAGTGGCAGGAAATATATCCCATATTTTATGAAGGACTGTGGACCATTATCATTCTTAAAGAAAAAGAATTTATCAGGTAAGCATAAATTTTGTTTTTAAACAACTTTCCAATTGACTTCTATCATCAAACTTTATTCTCTTATTATCCATTGTTGAAGAAGCAGTAATGTACTACTGTGAGCTAGCTGGAAACATCCAGTGAACCAATGATAAGCGGCATATATGTGCAGCCACAAATCAGCAGCTAGCTCCCAGTAGTGCATTGCTGCTCCTGAGCCAACCTAGGCATGTTTTCCAACAAGGAATATCAAGAGAACAAATCAAATTAGAAGTAAATTGAAAAGTTGTTTAAAATTGTACGCTCTATCTGAATTATGAAAGATTAATTTTGGCTTTACTGTCCCTTTAAATGTGGTTAGAGGGCTGTTGCAGTTAGGGTTGTGTGGTGGAGGGGCAGTTATGTATTTAGTGATGTGATGTACAGGACTAATAGTGGTTAAAGTTAAGTGCAGTGAGAGGATAAGTAGGTTTGTGTTACATGCAGTGGGGGGTATCACAACTAGAGTTAAGTGTCGTAGGATCCTTATACATTAAGGGTTAAACGGTTAAATGTGGTGGGTGATGGTTAATGTTATGTACAATATAATGTATCAAATAGAAATAAGTTGCAGACTGATCCTTAGTTGCAAATAAAAGTCTATTTTATTGTATACAGAGTAGAAACATAGGGGCTGAATTATCAAGGGCCAAATGGCCCCTGATCCCCCTGTTTCCATGTGACCGCTGCTCCTTAACTCGTCTGCCTGTTCTAAATGGCGGTCAGCAATCAGCCCAATCAAATACAATTGGGTTGATTGACACCCCCTGCTAGCTGCAGGGGGCGGTTTTGCCCAAGCAGTTCACCAGAACTGCTTGTGCAATGTTAAATGCTGACAGTGTATGCTGTTGGCATTTAGCGATGTCGGGCTGACATGATTCACTACAGCGAATCATGTCCGCCCGCAATATGATAATTCTGCTTCCAAGTGCCCAATGTACAATATAGCTGATTGTGAAGTAGTTGACAGTAATAAGGAGCCACTTTATTGTGGCACAGTTGGTATAATGGAGCCACTATTATCAATATGTTATCTGTGATGTTATATTTTTCAATATCAGCTCCATTTTAGTGGCACATTTATGATTTGGTAATATATCGCCTCAGTCATTGCCAGATACTCAGATATTCTTCCATTATTGCTGCCTCTACTCTACAGATATCTATCTTGCTCACACAATCTTCCACGCCTTCAATCTTTTTTGCCATTAGTACTCTAGATTGTAATTTCCTTGTAGCAGGGACTCACCTCAGGGGTGTTGCTATGCAAAAAGACCAGAGGCTTCAGCCAAGGTAAACTCATTGGTCCCTCCTTAAAAAAACAAACAAAAAAAAAAACAACTTGATTCCACATCTGTTCTGTCTAGACCTCCACAACTGGCATACATATTTCTGACAAAATCAACCCCTTTAATGATGGTAAAAAATACAGACAGGATAGCAATCCCTCGACTTCTAGTAACAGAGTAGTGATTTTACCACCCTTAGCTGTCAACAACAAAAACAGGGTGTTAATGTAGAAGGGCAATTGTATCATATCTTGGCTGCCAGTAACACCCATAGAGTTGAAATTGTAGCCCCTCCACCCTTGCTCCCACTAAAATACAAGTCAAACAGGATTTGTAGCACACTGAGAAATCAGGACTGCTCCTGCAGAGATATTACCGAAGTAAAATAACCCAATCCCATTTGAAGTTCCAGTAGTGTCTGGCAAACTGAAGACGCTTGAGTTTGTTTTTAGATGCGAGTAGAGTCTTTTTTCATTGAAATCCTTCCAAATAACTTGTGGTGATTCTAATACAGTTGCAGGCAAAAAAAAAAAACTAAAAAAGAATGCCCAATCCTAGTTTTTAAGTCAAAAAGGTAATTGCTGAAGTGAGAAATAGATTAATGTGAAGTCATTCCTATATCCCAGTCATACAAATCTTTACTTTATTAACAGTTCAGCATAAAGAATAACAAACATACAAGCCACACTTATAGTCAATAAAACTATCCTATTAAAGCATTAGTTGAATTATTTCTTATGGTGTAAGCACAAACATTAGAAATGACACTACGATAAGCACATTAAAAGTAGAAGACCCCTGATGCGAGTTAACAAATCATACTTCTTCAGAGGGGAAGCGCCAATGCTGTTATGCAGTATATACGCATATACAAATCCCTCCCTCTAATTTTGATAGGTTTACATATTATTAGTAAACAGCTCTCATTGAGTGCATCATCAGTCACAAGTCACAGACTTTAGCCAATCAAAATTGAATGTACACGTGGGGATATAGTTTTATCTTATAGACCAACCAAATGATCTCTTCCTGCTTCAACTGGATTGGCTGATCATTGTTTACAATGTATCCTTTTTTACACGTGTCTGTATTATGATGTATTTGTATCATCTTAGGCATTTCATTTATACACATTACGATCTTATTGATCGCAATGTTGTAGTGGAATAGGTATGTTTATTTGGGGTCCGATGCTGCTAATTGATCGCTTTCAGAGAGACCGTATTCAAATTACAACCAGTGGAATGGATGGTAAGTATTGTTATCGGGTTTAAAGGGCCATAATACCCAAATGTTTAAACACTTGAAAGTGATGCAGCATAGCTGTAAAAAGCTGACTAGAAAATATCTCCTGAACATCTCTATGTAAAAAAGAAAGATATTTTACCTCAAAAGTTCCTCAGTAGCCACCTCCCATTGTAAAGGATTTCTAAGCAGCATTTTAGTATGTCTGTCCTGGGACAGCTGAAAGGATGAGCATCATGCACTCTCATGCTATTTCACCAATCAGGTAAACGAAGCTTACTATGAAATCTCATGAGAGTTAAGTCAAATCTCATGAGATCACAGTAAGAGTTCATGACCTCAGCACTGCTGATGCTGATTGGCTGCTGTTCATTTCTTCATTTTTTTTTTTTTTTTACCTGCAGCTGGGAGCAGGTGAGTATAACTTTTTACACAGAACTTACTCTTCTGAGCTGAGGAGATTGTGAGGTAAAATATCTTCCTTTTTTACATAGAGATGCTCAGGTGATATTTTCCTGTCAGTTTTTTACAGTTATACTGCATCAGTTTCAAGTGATTTAGCATATGACCCTTTAAGTATATTGCCCTATCTATATTTATGAAAGGGAACAGTTTAAACATAAGCATCATAACCATTATTTCTTAGAGTGAAATGTATGCATATACATTTCAAAGTAACAATGAAGGTATATTGATATATATATTTAAAAAAAAAAAAAGAAAAAAGAAAAATAAGATACGCAGAAGCAACAGAGTGCCAAGCTAATATCTATAAGAGGCGCCAACTGTATAATAAAAGTATAAACAAAGGAGTGGTATACTCAGGAGTAATAGATCTAGTGAACCAAAAAGTACCACAACAAATTAGTAACACATGCACAAACAATAACATAAATGTTACATAAATGAAATGAATAAGTATATAAACAGACTAAAGTCCATAAAATAGAGAGATAAAGAGTGAAGTCTTGATATAGTAAATGGTCCAATTATAGGGGACTTCCACACCTTCAGGCAGCTACTCTAGTGTGTCATGCCACAACACAGGATAGAAAGGTCTAAAATACAAAAAGACAGAGGGCGCCACATGGTGCAAATCAAACAGGTACACCAAGAAGTGGATATGCAAGAGGTGTTAATCCTACTCACGTGGCAAGAAGTACAATAATGCTATACAAGCAGGCCGAAACCAAAAAGTCGTCCGGCAGACTCTTAGGCACACCAGGAGCAGGGGATATCCTCGTCCCACCAGAGGGAGTCCAGAGAAAATCCTAAATGGCTCAGGGAATGTGAGGCCACGGTCAATGGTAATGACCAATACTCCAAAATGACCAGTGACGGTCAGAGAGGTGAAGTCCAAATAATTGGAGTGCAGTAGCGAGATTATAAATGGATAAAAATTGAATAAAAAGGTTAAAACAACAGCAACACGTTTCTCAGTGGCACAGCACTGTTTCCTCAGGCTATACAATCTCACAGCTGCTACACTTATGGTTTTGGCCTGCTTGTATAGCACTATTGTGCTTGTTACCAAGTGAGTTGGATTAACACCTCTTGCATATCCACTTCTTGGTGTACCTGTTTGATATATATTTTTTACTTGTAAAATGTTGAGAAAAATATCATGGTTATGTAAATATAGATTTCTCTTGTTAAGTGTGTTCAGTCCACGGGTCATCCATTACTTATGGGATATATTCTCCTTCCCAACAGGAAGTTGCAAGAGGATCACCCAAGCAGAGCTGCTATATAGCTCCTCCCCTCACATGTCATACCCAGTCATTCTCTTGCAACCCTCAACAAAGAAGGAGGTCGCGAGAGGAGTTGGAGTTTTTACTTAATTATTCTTCAATCAAAAGTTTGTTATTTTAAATGGCACCGGAGTGTGCTGTTTTTTCTATCTCAGGCAGTATTTGGAAGAAGAAACTGCCTGCGTTTTCTATGATCTTAGCAGGCGTAACTAAGATCCACTGGCTGTTCTCAACATTCTGAGGAGTGGGGTAACTTCAGAAAATGGGAATAGCATGCGGGGTCTCCCGCAAATGAGGTATGTGCAGTACAATATTTTCTGGGAATGGAATTGACTAAGAAAACACTGCTGTTACCCGTATGATGTAAGTACAGCCTTAAATGCAGTAGTAGTGACTGGTATCAGGCTGATAAATGTATGCACAGTAGTTATTTTCTAGGGACTAGAATTTGACTGAAAAAATACTGTTAATACTGATATAATGTGCGAGCCTTAACTGCAGTAGAAGCGACTGGTAGCAGGCTTAGTAATAACTTTACACAGCATCTGAAATGTTGTTTTTTAAAACGTTTACTGGCATGTTAATCGTTTTGTGAGGTACTTTGGTGATAAATCTTTTTGGGCATGATTTTTTTTTTTTTCCACATGGCTAACGTATATTTCTGCATAGAAACCGTTATATCGGGTCTCCCACTGTTGTAATAGGAGTGGGAGGGACCTTTTTTTAGCGCCTTGTTGCGCAGTTAGAATTCTAGCACAGTCTTCCTGCTTCTTCCTCTTTGATCCAGGACGTCTCCAGAGAGCTCAGGGATCTTCAAAATTCGTTTTTGAGGGAGGTAATCAGTCACAGCAGACCTGTGACAGTGTGTTTGACTGTGATAAAAGTGTTAAATCTTAATTTGATATCCGTTTTTGGGTACTGAGGGGTTAATCATCCTTTTGCTAATGGGTGCAATCCTCTGCTAATTAATACATTTAAAGAATTGTTGACTATAACTGAATTAGTTCTTTGTTATTCAACTGTGTTTTTAAAAAAAAGCGCTGCAGTGTTTTTTATATTGCTTGTAAACTTATTGAAAGTAATTTCCAAGCTTGCTAGCTTCATTGCTAGTCTGTTTAAACATGTCTGATACAGAGGAATCTGCTTGTTCATTATGTTTAAAAGCCGATGTGGAGCCCAATAGAAATATGTGTTCCAATTGTATTGATATTACTTTGAATAAAAGTCAATCTGTACCGATAAAGAAATTATCACCAGACAACGAGGGGGAAGTTATGCCGTCTAACTCTCCTCACGTGTCAGTACCTTCGTCTCCCGCTCGGGAGGTGCGTAAGATTGAGGCGCCAAGTACATCAAGGCCCTTACAAATCACTTTACATGATATGGCTAATGTTATGAAAGAAGTATTATACAATATGCCCGAGTTAAGAGGCAAGCGCGACAGCTCTGGGTTAAGAACAGAGCGCGCCGATGACACGAGAGCCATGTCTGATACTGCGTCACAATTTGCAGAACATGAGGACGGAGAGCTTCATTCTGTGGGTGACGGTTCCGATTCGGGGAGACCGGATTCAGAAATTTCAAATTTTAAATTTAAGCTTGAGAACCTCCGCGTGTTGCTAGGGGAGGTGTTAGCGGCTCTGAATGATTGTGACACGGTGGCAATCCCAGAGAAATTATGTAGGCTGGATAAATACTATGCGGTACCGGTGTGTACTGACGTTTTTCCTATACCAAAGAGGCTTACAGAGATTATTAGCAAGGAGTGGGATAGACCCGGTGTGCCTTTTTCCCCTCCTCCGATATTTAGAAAAATGTTCCCTATAGACGCCACCACACGAGACTTATGGCAGACGGTCCCTAAGGTGGAGGGAGCAGTTTCTACTTTAGCCAAGCGTACCACTATCCCGGTGGAGGATAGCTGTGCTTTCTCAGATCCAATGGATAAAAAATTAGAGGGTTACCTTAAGAAAATGTTTGTTCAACAAGGTTTTATATTACAGCCTCTTGCATGCATTGCGCCTGTCACTGCTGCAGCGGCATTCTGGTTTGAGTCTCTGGAAGAGGCGATTCGCACAGCACCATTGGATGAATCTTTGAGCAAGATTAGAACCCTTAAACTGGCTAATGCGTTTGTTTCGGATGCCGTAGTGCATTTAACCAAACTTACGGCTAAGAATTCCGGATTCGCCATACAGGCGCGCAGAGCGCTATGGCTTAAATCCTGGTCAGCAGATGTAACTTCTAAGTCTAAACTACTAAACATTCCTTTCAAAGGGCAGACCTTATTCGGGCCCGGCTTGAAGGAAATTATTGCTGACATTACTGGAGGTAAGGGCCACACCCTTCCTCAGGACAGGGCCAAATCAAAGGCCAAACAGTCTAATTTTCATGCCTTTCGTAATTTCATGGCAGGAGCAGCACCAACTTCCTCCGCTCCAAAACAGGAAGGAACTACTGCTTGTTATAGACAGGGTTGGAAAGGCAACCAGTCATGGAACAAGGGCAAGCAGGCCAGAAAGCCTACTTCCGCCCCTAAGACAGCATGAAGACAGGGCCCCCTTTCCGGAGATGGATCTAGTGGGGGGCAGACTTTCTCTCTTCGCCCAGGCTTGGGCAAGAGATGTACAGGATCCCTGGACGTTGGAGATTATATCTCAGGGATACCTTCTGGATTTCAAAACTTCTCCTCCACAAGGGAGGTTTCATCTGTCAAGGTTATCAACAAACCTAGTAAAGAAAGAGGCATTTCTACAATGTGTACAAGACCTCTTAGTGATGGGAGTGATCCACCCAGTTCCGCGAACGGAACAGGGGCAAGGGTTTTATTCAAATCTGTTTGTGGTTCCCAAGAAAGAGGGAACCTTCAGACCAATCTTAGACTTAAAAATCTTAAACAAATTCCTAAGGGTTCCGTCGTTCAAGATGGAAACCATTCGGACCATCCTACCCATGATCCAAGAGGGTCAATATATGACCACAGTGGACTTAAAGGATGCCTACCTTCACATACCGATTCACAAAGATCATTATCGGTACCTAAGGTTTGCCTTTCTAGACAGGCATTACCAGTTTGTAGCTCTTCCCTTCGGGTTAGCTACGGCCCCGAGAATTTTTACAAAGGTTCTGGGCTCACTTCTGGCGGTACTAAGACCACGAGGCATAGCGGTGGCTCCGTACCTAGACGACATTCTGATACAAGCGTCAAGTTTTCAAAATGCAAAGTCTCATACAGAGATAGTTCTAGCATTTCTGAGGTCGCATGGGTGGAAAGTGAACGTGGAAAAGAGTTCTCTGTTACCACTCACAAGGGTCCCTTTTCTAGGGACTCTTATAGATTCTGTAGAGATGAAGATTTACCTGACGGAGTCCAGGTTATCAAAGATTCTCAATGCTTGCCGTGTCCTTCACTCCATTCCAAGCCCATCAGTAGCTCAGTGCATGGAAGTAATCGGCTTAATGGTCGCAGCAATGGACATAGTGCCATTTGCGCGCCTACATCTCAGACCGCTGCAACTATGCATGCTAAGTCAATGGAACGGGGATTACTCAGATCTGTCCCCTTTGCTAAATCTGGACCAGGAGACCAGAGATTCTCTTCTCTGGTGGTTGTCACGGGTTCATCTGTCCAAAGGAATGACTTTTCGCAGACCAGATTGGACGATTGTAACAACAGATGCCAGCCTACTAGGCTGGGGAGCAGTCTGGAACTCCCTGAAGGCTCAGGGATTGTGGACTCAGGAGGAGAGACTTCTCCCGATAAACATTCTAGAATTAAGAGCAATATTCAATGCTCTTCTAGCTTGGCCTCAGTTAGCAACACTGAGGTTCATCAGATTTCAGTCGGACAACATCACGACTGTGGCTTACATCAATCATCAAGGGGGAACCAGGAGTTCCCTAGCGATGTTGGAAGTCTCGAAGAAATTTCGCTGGGCAGAGTCTCACTCTTGCCACCTGTCAGCGATCTACATCCCAGGCGTGGAGAACTGGGAGGCGGATTTTCTAAGTCGCCAGACCTTTCATCCGGGGGAGTGGGAACTCAACCCGGAGGTATTTGCTCAACTGATTCGTCGTTGGGGCAAACCGGATCTGGATCTCATGGCATCTCGCCAGAACACCAAGCTTCCTTGTTACGGATCCAGGTCCAGGGACCCGGGTGCGGTGCTGGTAGATGCACTAGCAGCCCCTTGGGTTTTCAACATAGCTTATGTGTTTCCACCTTTTCCGTTGCTACCTCGACTGATTGCCAGGATCAAACAGGAGAGAGCATCAGTGATTCTGATAGCGCCTGCGTGGCCACGCAGGACCTGGTATGCAGACCTAGTGGACATGTCATCCTGTCCACCATGGTCTCTACCCCTGAGGCAGGACCTTCTAATTCAGGATCCTTTCAACCATCCAAACCTAATTTCTCTGAGGCTGACTGCTTGGAAATTGAACGCTTGATTCTATCAAAGCGTGGGTTTTCGGATTCGGTTATTGATACATTAATACAGGCTCGGAAACCTGTTACCAGAAAAATTTACCACAAGATATGGCGTAAATATTTATATTGGTGTGAATCCAAGAGTTACTCATGGAGTAAGGTTAGGATTCCTAGGATATTGTCTTTTCTACAAGAGGGTTTAGAAAAGGGCTTATCCGCTAGTTCACTAAAGGGACAGATTTCTGCTCTGTCTATTCTTTTACACAAGTGTCTGGCAGAGAATCCAGACGTCCAGGCTTTTTGTCAGGCTTTGGCTAGGATTAAGCCTGTGTTTAAAACTGTTGCTCCTCCGTGGAGCTTAAACTTGGTTCTTAAAGTTCTTCAGGGTGTTCCGTTTGAACCCCTTCATTCCATTGATATTAAGCTTTTATCTTGGAAAGTTCTGTTTTTGATGGCTATTTCCTCGGCTCGAAGAGTCTCTGGGTTATCTGCCTTACATTGTGATTCTCCTTATCTGATCTTTCATTCAGACAAGGTAGTCCTGCGTACTAAACCTGGGTTTTTACCTAAGGTTGTTTCTAACAGGAATATCAATCAAGAGATTGTTGTTCCATCGTTATGCCCTAATCCTTCTTCAAAGAAGGAACGTCTTTTGCATAATCTAGACGTGGTCCGTGCCCTGAAGTTCTACTTACAGGCAACTAAAGATTTTCGACAAACTTCTTCTCTGTTTGTCGTTTACTCTGGACAGAGGAGAGGTCAAAAGGCTTCGGCTACCTCTCTCTCTTTTTGGCTTCGTAGCATAATACGCTTAGCCTATGAGACTGCTGGACAGCAGCCTCCTGAAAAAATTACAGCTCATTCCACTAGAGCTGTGGCTTCCACCTGGGCCTTTAAGAATGAGGCCTCTGTTGAACAGATTTGCAAGGCTGCAACTTGGTCTTCACTTCATACTTTTTCCAAATTTTACAAATTTGACACTTTTGCTTCTTCGGAGGCTGTTTTTGGGAGAAAGGTTCTACAGGCAGTGGTTCCTTCTGTTTAATGTTCCTGCCTTGTCCCTCCCATCATCCGTGTACTTTAGCTTTGGTATTGGTATCCCATAAGTAATGGATGACCCGTGGACTGAACACACTTAACAAGAGAAAACAATTTATGCTTACCTGATAAATTTATTTCTCTTGTAGTGTGTTCAGTCCACGGCCCGCCCTGTCTTTTTGAGGCAGGTTCTAAATTTTAAATTATAACTCCAGTAACCACTGCACCCTATAGTTTCTCCTTTCTCGTCTTGTTTCGGTCGAATGACTGGATATGACATGTGAGGGGAGGAGCTATATAGCAGCTCTGCTTGGGTGATCCTCTTGCAACTTCCTGTTGGGTTGGAGAATATATCCCATAAGTAATGGATGACCCGTGGACTGAACACACTACAAGAGAAATAAATTTATCAGTTAAGCATAAATTATGTTTTTAAATATATGAACATATAAGGATTTCAATAGGATTCACAAGTTTTGTCTTTATATGTGGGTGCTCCCAAAATTAATTTAACTCCTAACTTACGACAACACTACTAATCATAGCATAACATGTGAATGTAAGGGAATTGGGTAAAAGAAAATAGTGTTGGATAAAGTGAACTGTAAAATAAGGAATAAATAAATAAATAGATAAAATAGTGATCCAAATGATTATCGAAGTTCATATGTAATTTATTAAAATAAATAAGTGAATAACATATTTGAAAAAACAATAGAATAAAATATGTGAATAACGGTTTTAGGGAAACAAAATTAGTGAAATAAACGTGAAATATTGATAACTATTGACATTAATTAGTTAAAATAAGTGTGAATAAGAACAGTGATAAAATGTTGTAGTGTGATAAGATAAGTATTAGATACTACTTTATAATCCTTCTTTAAGGTTGATTCACAAATATAAATAAAAATAGTTGTTGTCATTTAAGCCACGTTGTTTGAAGGTATCTAATAAATAGATCCATTTACATTCTGCTTGTAACAACAATTTTCCAAATCTCCTCCTCTAATACCTATTGATATTTTCTCAATAACAGTGTATTTTAAAGATTTCTGATTACTTTGATATTTTTGAAAATGTTTGGCAACAGTGGTTATTGTTTTTCCCATTTGATTAATCTCTATTTGCATTTTTGATGTTGTTCATGTGCTCAAGAATCCTTACACAGACTATTCTAGTCGTCATACTTACATTATATAATTTCTGACAAGGGCAGTATATATAAAAAAAAAAAAAAAAAAAATCACTCCAGAGGATCTGCATGTAAAGGGATCTTTTAAAAAATGGGATTTTCCTGTTTTGCCTGCTATGTTTTTAATCTTAAGTACCTGTCTACAAATTGAACACGTTCCACATGGATACATTCCTGGATTAAGATCACTTTTTTGGGGGATGTGGACTCTTTTTCCAATAACTGAAGACAGAGTAGGGTCATTTTGAAGGATTTTCCAATTTTCATTAATTATTTGGATAACTTGATTCCTTTGAAGATTGTATGTTATTATTAGTCTTGGACAATAAGTCTTACTATTTTTCTCTCAAGGTTGTAATAGTTCCTATTTGTTAGTATTGAGCGCTTTGGATTTAGTCTTTTTTTTATAGATCTCTTACTGTATCCTCGTGCAAGTAATCTGTTCATTAATTTATTGCTTTCTTGTAAATAAATGGCGGTATTTTAACAATTTTGTTGCAATCGTAAAAATTCTCCACAGGGAATTGATTTAAAAGTACATTTAGGATGTGCCCTTGAATTATGTATCAAAGTATTAGTGGCAGTTTCTTTACGATACACAGTGGTACTAATGGTTCCATCAGTATTTTTCTTACGAATTAAATCTAAGAAGCAGAACTGCTGTTGATCTGCAGTATATGTTAACTTGATGTTTTTGTTATTGATATTTAACTTCTGCATAAACTGATCTTTAGTCCCTTCCCAAATGAAAAGCACATCATCGATGTTTCTTATCTATAAGGGTACACAGTTTGTAAAGGTCTCCATTCCTTGCGCGAAAACATCAAATAGTTCCCAGTGTCCTAAAAAGAGGTTGGCATATGTAGGGACACACAGTGCCCATAGCCATTGTCTTTGTCTGGAGATAATATCAATCTTTAAAGGTGAACAGATTATGTATTAGGATGAACTTCAAGAGTTTTATAATGAAAGTGTTATGCTCTTTATCGTCAGTGGCATTGGTGGAAAAAAAGAATTCTATGGCCTGTATACCATCCATATGTCTTATACTGGTATACAGTGATTCAATATCAGCTGTTACTAGACGCATGTTATCTGTTAACAGGAGATGTTATAATTGTAATACCTTCATTCTATCATGTACATATGACAGTAATTAGGTTAAATATTCCCTCAATCTCATATCCACATATTTACTGGCAGCTTCTGTTAAGTTTTCATTGCCTGATAAAATAGGCCTCCCAGGGGACTCTGATGAGTTTTTATGAATTTTAGGCAGAAAATATATAGTAGCCATTTTTTGGATTTTCCTGAATTAATAATTTTTTATTTATTAGTAATTATATTGTTCAACCTTGCATTGTTTATTAAAATGATCTTTAATTGATTTTAGTGAATTGACTATTCATTTTTTATAATATGTGGTGTCAGTTAGTTGTCTCATAGCTTCAGCAACATACATGTCTCTAGGCCATAGAACTACATTTATACCCTTATTAGAGGGCTTAATAAGGGTATTATGCCATGTCTTAATCTCATGATTAATTATATATTCTTCCACATCTCTTTTACCTTGTTTAAGGGCACGGATCTTAGCTTGTGCAGTAGAGGTCGTGTAGGGGGGTCTTCATATTGTGACTTAAGGCTTTGTATAAATTCCCAAGACTGAAGGATAGGACTGTGAGTGACAAGGAGTTGGTGAGCCTATAACTGTGGTTCACCAGTGAGAAGTGAAAGAACAGTTTGTACACGTATAAAATCTGAGTGATAAGTTCTAGGTTGCAGTGAAAACAGAATCTGACAAGAGGTGATAAAAGTCCGGAATTGAGACCGAGCCCCATTAAATTTCTTAGGTAAAGCTGCTCTAGGCTTAGGTGGATTTCTTATAACAGATTCTGATACAGGTGCACTAGTTACTGGTGCTGGAGGGGTAGGACCCTGCAAGGGTCTTTGGAGTTGCTGTTCCAGTCTGTTCTGCTTTTCTTGTAAGGCACGCACAGTATGAGTTACTGCAATTCAATTGTGTGTTAAAGCTTCGACTATTCCTGCAAGTTCGATCTTTTTGGCTGCGTTATTCTGTGAGGAGGTTAGGGTGTGTGGAACTCAGAATGCAGGAACAGATACACAGAACAATGAAAGTAGTTTTGAAAGATTTACTGATTGAATATAACTGAAACAAATAAGTTTGAAGAAAGACCTTATGCAAATCACTAAAGTCCAAAACAAGGTTCAGAATACTTTAAGTAGTTTGCAGTAACTAAGTCCAATATACACTGGTGCTTGAATTAAACAGTATTGCATTGCTTTGCCATATGCTATAATGGAGCAGTCTGATTTTGTCCCTAAATCTACCCAAAAAATGGAGTCTTCTGAACACCTTTTTCTCTTGTTAAGTGTATCCAGTCCACGGATCATCCATTACTTGTGGGATATTCTCCTCCCCAACAGGACGTTGCAAGAGGATCACCTACAGCAGAGCTGCTATATAGCTCCTCCCCTCAGTGTCATATCCAGTCATTCTCTTGCAACTCTCAACAAAGATGGATGTAGTAAGACAGGGGTGTCCAAACTTTTTTGGAAGAGTGCCAGATTTCATGAAGTGAACATGTGCGAGGGCCGACCATTTTGCCTGACATTTTTTGAACAGACGTCATCAGACGGCTGATGACGTCTGTAATGTTATATAACACTTAAATATAAATCTGAATGTAGATTAGTATAACCTCACAGTTCTTATTTTAAACTCAAAGTGAATTAAATACTGGAACACAATATATGTGTTTGTTACACCCTTTATAAGTTAACACTATAAGGAAGTATTAACAACATCCGTTAGGTGTTTTTTATATGAAGTGTCCCAGCAGTTAAAGACAGTTCTTATTCACTTCACAAGGTTACGATAATGGCAGTAATTGTAGTGCAGCAAAAGTTATTCATAATCACTTCACAAGGTTACGATAATGGCAGTAATTATAGTGCAGCAAAAGTTATTCAAGAGGTTACCTTGTAGGAATCACCTTGTAAGAATCACTGTTCGACAGGATTTAACAAAAAAAAACTCTGTAGAGATCAGTACGGCTCAGCTTCCTGTGGCGTGTGACGTCAGAGGACGGATAACGGCCGATTGCCGTGCACTGAGACAGAAATAACAGCTGAAAGATTGTCTGATGACGTCTACTCACTGAGCGGCGCTCTAAGACTTAACTGAGCGGCGGTCGGGGACTCACTGGGGGGCCGTATAATGTATATTTGTAAAATTATCTGTGGGGCCATATCAGTCCGGTATGCGTGCCGCAATTGGCCCACGGGCCGGACTTTGGACATGCCTGTAGTAAGAGGAGTGTGGTGTTTTATAGTTAGTTTATTAACTTCAATCAAAAGTTTATTTTTAAATGGTACCGGAGTGTACTGTTTTATCAAAGGCAGTATTAGAAAAAGAATCTGCCTGTGATTTCTATGATCTTAGCAGAAGTAACTAAGATCCATTGCTGTTCTCACATATTCTGAGGAGTGAGGTAACTTCAGAGGGGGAACAGGTTTCCCTGCAATAAGGTATGTGCAGTAAAATATATTTCTAGGGATGGAATTTGCTAGAAGGATGCTGCTGATACCGGATTAATGTAAGTTAAGCCTAAATGCAGTGATTTAATAGCTACTGGTATCAGGCTTATTAACAGAGATACATACTCTTATAAAAGTGTAATATAAAACGTTTGCTGGCATGTTAATCGTTTTTATATATGTTTGGTGACAAAACTTATTGGGGCCTAGTTTTTTCTCCACATGGCTGGCTTGATTTTTGCCTAGAAACAGTTTCCTGAGGCTTTCCACTGTTGTAATATGAGTGGGAGGGGCCTATTTTAGCGCTTTTCTGCGCAGCTAAAATTACAGACAGAGACACTCAGCTTCCTCCTGCATGATACAGGACATCTCTGAAGGGCTCAAAAGGCTTCAAAAGTCGTGTTTCAGGAGGGTAACAACCACAGTAGACTGTGGCAGTTGTTGTGACTGTTGAAAAAACGTTTTTTTTTGTCATTTATTAATCCGTTTTTGGTTTTAAGGGTTTAATCATCCATTTGCAAGTGGGTGCAATGCTCTGCTAACTAGTTACATACACTGTAAAAATTTCGTTAGTGTAACTGCCTTTTTTCACTGTTATTTCAAATTTTGTTAAATTTGTTTCTCTTAAAGGCACAGTAACGTTTTTTATATTGCTTGTTAACTTGGTTTAAAGTGTTTTCCAAGCTTGCTAGTCTCATTGCTAGTCTGTATAAACATGTCTGACACAGAGGAAAATACTTGTTCATTATGTTTAAAAGCCATGGTGGAGCCCCATAGGAGAATGTGTACTAAATGTATTGATTTCACCTTAAACAGTAAAAATCAGCCTTTATCTATAAAATAATTGTCACCAGAGGGGTCTGTCAAAGGGGGAAGTTATGCCGACTAACTCTCCCCACGTGTCGGACCCTTCGCCTCCCGCTCGAGGGACGCACGCTAATATGGCGCCAAGTACATCAGGGATGCCCATAGCGATTACTTTGCAGGACATGGCTCCAATCATGAATAATACCCTGTCACAAGTATTAGCCAGATTGCCAGAATTAAGAGGCAAGCGCGATAGCTCTGGGGTTAGACGAGATACAGAGCGCGTAGATGCTGTAAGAGCCATGTCTGATACTGCGTCCGACGATGTAGAACCTGAGGACGGAGAGCTTCAGTCTGTGGGTGACGTCTCTGAATCGGGGAGACCTGATTCAGAGATTTCTAACTTTAAATTTAAGCTTCAGAACCTCCGTGTATTGCTTGGGGAGGTATTAGCTGCTCTGAATGACTGTGACACAATTGCAGTGCCAGAGAAATTGTGTAGGCTGGATAAATACTTTGCAGTGCCGGTGAGTACTGATGTTTTTCCAATACCTAAAAGGCTTACAGAAATCATTAGTAAGGAGTGGGATAGACCCGGTGTGCCCTTTTCCCCACCTCCTATATTTAGAAAAATGTTTCCAATAGATGCCACTACACGGGACTTATGGCAGACAGTCCCTAAGGTGGAGGGAGCAGTTTCTACTTTAGCAAAGCATACCACTATCCCGGTTGAGGACAGTTGTGCTTTTTCAGATCCAATGGATAAAAAATTAGGGGTTACCTTAAGAAAATGTTTGTTCAACAAAGTTTTATTTTACAACCCCTTGCATGCATTGCGCCTGTCACTGCTGCGGCGGTATTCTGGTTTGAGGCCCTGGAAGAGGCCATCCATACAGCTCCATTGACTGAAATTATTGACAAGCTTAGAACACTTAAGCTAGCTAATTCATTTGTTTCTGATGCCATTGTTCATTTGACTAAACTAACGGCTAAGAATTCCGGATTCGCCATCCAGGCGCGTAGGGCGCTATGGCTTAAATCCTGGTCAGCTGATGTGACTTCAAAGTCTAAATTACTTAACATTCCTTTCAAGGGGCAGACCTTATTCGGGCCTGGTTTGAAAGAAATTATTGCTGACATTACTGGAGGTAAGGGTCATACCCTTCCTCAGGACAGGGCCAAACAGTCTAATTTTCGTGCCTTTTGAAATTTCAAGGCGGGTGCAGCATCAACTCCCTCTACCTCAAAACAAGAGGGAACTTTTGCTCAATCTAAGCAGGCCTGGAAACCTAACCAGTCCTGGAACAAGGGCAAGCAGGCCAGAAAGCCTGCTGCTGCCTCCAAGACAGCATGAAGGAGCGGCCCCCTATCCGATAACGGATCTAGTAGGGGGCAGACTCTCTCTCTTCGCCCAGGCGTGGGCAAGACATGTTCAGGATCCCTGGGCGTTGGAGATCATATCTCAGGGATATCTTCTGGACTTCAAAGCTTCTCCCCCACAAGGGAGATTTCACCTTTCAAGATTATCTGCAGACCAGATAAAGAAAGAGGCATTCCTAAACTGCGTGCAAGACCTTCTTGTAATGGGAGTGATACATCCAGTTCCGTGGACGGAACAAGGACAAGGATTTTATTCAAATCTGTTTGTGGTTCCCAAAAAAGAGGGAACCTTCAGACCAATTTTGGATTTAAAGATCCTAAACAAATTCCTCAGAGTTCCATCATTCAAGATGGAAACTATTCGAACCATCCTACCCATGATCCAAGAGGGTCAGTACATGACCACAGTGGACTTAAAGGATGCCTACCTTCACATTCCAATTCACAAGAATCATCATCAATTCCTGAGGTTTGCCTTTCTAGACAGGCATTACCAGTTTGTAGCTCTCCCATTCGGGTTGGCTACAGCCCCAATAATTTTTACAAAGGTTCTGGGCTCACTTCTGGCGGTTCTAAGACCGCGAGGCATAGCGGTGGCTCCTTACCTGGACGACATCCTGATACAGGCGTCCAGCTTTCAAATTGCCAAGTCTCACACAGAGATAGTTCTGGCATTTCTGAGGTCGCATGGGTGGAAAGTGAACGAAGAAAAGAGTTCTCTATTTCCTCTCACAAGGGTTCCCTTCCTAGGGACTCTAATAGATTCTATAGAAATGAAAATTTACCTGACGGAGTCCAGGTTATCAAAACTTCTAAATGCTTGCCGTGTTCTTCACTCCATTCCGTGCCCCATGGTGGCTCAGTGCATGGAAGTAATCGGCTTAATGGTAGCGGCGATGGACATAGTACCATTTACACGCCTGCATCTCAGACCGCTGCAATTATGCATGCTCAGTCAGTGAAATGGGGATTACACAGATTTGTCCCCTCTACTAAATCTGGACCAGGAAACCAGAGCTTCTCTTCTCTGGTGGTTATCTTGGGTCCATCTGTCCAAAGGTATGACCTTTCGCAGGCCAGATTGGACCATTGTAACAACAGACGCCAGCCTTCTAGGTTGGGGTGCAGTCTGGAACTCCCTGAAGGCTCAGGGTTCATGGACCCAGGAGGAGAAACTCCTCCCAATAAATATTCTGGAGTTAAGAGCAATATTCAATGCTCTTCTAGCTTGGCCTCAGTTAGCAAAACTGAAGTTCATCAGATTTCAGTCGGACAACCATCAAGGGGGGACCAGGAGTTCCCTAGCGATGTCAGAAGTCTCCAGGATAATTCGCTGGGCAGAGACCCACTCTTTCCACCTGTCAGCGATCCATATCCCAGGGGTAGAGAACTGGGAGGCGGATTTTCTAAGTCGTCAGACTTTTCATCCGGGGGAGTGGGAACTCCATCCGGAGGTGTTTGCTCAATTGGTGCTCCGTTGGGGCAAACCAGAACTGGATCTCATGGCGTCTCGCCAGAACGCCAAGCTTCCTTGTTACGGATCCAGGTCCAGGGACCCAGAAGCGGCACTAATAGATGCTCTAGCAGCGCCCTGGTTCTTCAACCTGGCTTATGTGTTTCCACCGTTTCCTCTGCTCCCTCGTCTGATTGCCAAGATCAAACAGGAGAGAGCATCAGTGATATTGATAGCGCCTGCGTGGCCACGCAGGACCTGGTATGCAGACCTAGTGGACATGTCATCCTTTCCACCATGGACTCTGCCTCTGAGACAAGACCTTCTAATACAAGGTCCTTTCAATCATCCGAATCTACTTTCTCTGAGACTTACTGCATGGGGATTGAACGCTTGATTCTATCAAAGCGTGGCTTCTCCGAGTCAGTAATTGATACCCTAATACAGGCGCGAAAGCCTGTTTGCATACAAAGAGAGAAGCGCTCTACCAGGAACGAACAACAGCTCAGTGGCTTGTTCTATGGCGATTTACCACCCGGAAGCAGCCTCTTTTAGACCAGTGTGCTTTTCACAGAAGAAAACTTTCCTGAAGTATATCAGTCTGATCCCGCCAAGTAAGGTCAGTCCAGCCCCGAAATACCAGGCAATTCTCCTCTGAACAAGGAACATGACAACCCCAGACGATCGTTTCGGCCTCCTATGGGCCTCGTCAGTGAGGTGCAGCCACATTCCTCTAAGCACACTGAGCAAGGAGTCCACGTCTGGTTTCCCCCATCACCCATAGGGAGACTTCCCCAGGGTCATAATAATTTGCATACAAAGAGAGAAGCGCTCTACCAGGAACGAACAACAGCTCAGTGGCTTGTTCTATGGCGATTTACCACCCGGAAGCAGCCTCTTTTAGACCAGTGTGCTTTTCACAGAAGAAAACTTTCCTGAAGTATATCAGTCTGATCCCGCCAAGTAAGGTCAGTCCAGCCCCGAAATACCAGGCAATTCTCCTCTGAACAAGGAACATGACAACCCCAGACGATCGTTTCGGCCTCCTATGGGCCTCGTCAGTGAGGTGCAGCCACATTCCTCTAAGCACACTGAGCAAGGAGTCCACGTCTGGTTTCCCCCATCACCCATAGGGAGACTTCCCCAGGGTCATAATAATTTGCATACAAAGAGAGAAGCGCTCTACCAGGAACGAACAACAGCTCAGTGGCTTGTTCTATGGCGATTTACCACCCGGAAGCAGCCTCTTTTAGACCAGTGTGCTTTTCACAGAAGAAAACTTTCCTGAAGTATATCAGTCTGATCCCGCCAAGTAAGGTCAGTCCAGCCCCGAAATACCAGGCAATTCTCCTCTGAACAAGGAACATGACAACCCCAGACGATCGTTTCGGCCTCCTATGGGCCTCGTCAGTGAGGTGCAGCCACATTCCTCTAAGCACACTGAGCAAGGAGTCCACGTCTGGTTTCCCCCATCACCCATAGGGAGACTTCCCCAGGGTCATAATAATTTGCATACAAAGAGAGAAGCGCTCTACCAGGAACAAACAACAGCTCAGTGGCTTGTTCTATGGCGATTTACCACCCGGAAGCAGCCTCTTTTAGACCAGTGTGCTTTTCACAGAAGAAAACTTTCCTGAAGTATATCAGTCTGATCCCGCCAAGTAAGGTCAGTCCAGCCCCGAAATACCAGGCAATTCTCCTCTGAACAAGGAACATGACAACCCCAGACGATCGTTTCGGCCTCCTATGGGCCTCGTCAGTGAGGTGCAGCCACATTCCTCTAAGCACACTGAGCAAGGAGTCCACGTCTGGTTTCCCCCATCACCCATAGGGAGACTTCCCCAGGGACATAATAATTTGCATACAAAGAGAGGAGCGCTCTACCAGGAACGAACAACAGCTCAGTGGCTTGTTCTATGGCGATTTACCACCCGGAAGCAGCCTCTTTTAGACCAGTGTGCTTTTCACAGAAGAAAACTTTCCTGAAGTATATCAGTCTGATCCCGCCAAGTAAGGTCAGTCCAGCCCCGAAATACCAGGCAATTCTCCTCTGAACAAGGAACATGACAACCCCAGACGATCGTTTCGGCCTCCTATGGGCCTCGTCAGTGAGGTGCAGCCACATTCCTCTAAGCACATTGAGCAAGGAGTCCACGTCTGGTTTCCCCCATCACCCATAGGGAGACTTCCCCAGGGTCATAATAATTTGCATACAAAGAGAGAAGCGCTCTACCAGGAACGAACAACAGCTCAGTGGCTTGTTCTATGGCGATTTACCACCCGGAAGCAGCCTCTTTTAGACCAGTGTGCTTTTCACAGAAGAAAACTTTCCTGAAGTATATCAGTCTGATCCCGCCAAGTAAGGTCAGTCCAGCCCCGAAATACCAGGCAATTCTCCTCTGAACAAGGAACATGACAACCCCAGACGATCGTTTCGGCCTCCTATGGGCCTCGTCAGTGAGGTGCAGCCACATTCCTCTAAGCACACTGAGCAAGGAGTCCACGTCTGGTTTCCCCCATCACCCATAGGGAGACTTCCCCAGGGTCATAATAATTTGCATACAAAGAGAGAAGCGCTCTACCAGGAACGAACAACAGCTCAGTGGCTTGTTCTATGGCGATTTACCACCCGGAAGCAGCCTCTTTTAGACCAGTGTGCTTTTCACAGAAGAAAACTTTCCTGAAGTATATCAGTCTGATCCCGCCAAGTAAGGTCAGTCCAGCCCCGAAATACCAGGCAATTCTCCTCTGAACAAGGAACATGACAACCCCAGACGATCGTTTCGGCCTCCTATGGGCCTCGTCAGTGAGGTGCAGCCACATTCCTCTAAGCACACTGAGCAAGGAGTCCACGTCTGGTTTCCCCCATCACCCATAGGGAGACTTCCCCAGGGTCATAATAATTTGCATACAAAGAGAGAAGCGCTCTACCAGGAATGAACAACAGCTCAGTGGCTTGTTCTATGGCGATTTACCACCCGGAAGCAGCCTCTTTTAGACCAGTGTGCTTTTCACAGAAGAAAACTTTCCTGAAGTATATCAGTCTGATCCCGCCAAGTAAGGTCAGTCCAGCCCCGAAATACCAGGCAATTCTCCTCTGAACAAGGAACATGACAACCCCAGACGATCGTTTCGGCCTCCTATGGGCCTCGTCAGTGAGGTGCAGCCACATTCCTCTAAGCACACTGAGCAAGGAGTCCACGTCTGGTTTCCCCCATCACCCATAGGGAGACTTCCCCAGGGTCATAATAATTTGCATACAAAGAGAGAAGCGCTCTACCAGGAACGAACAACAGCTCAGTGGCTTGTTCTATGGCGATTTACCACCCGGAAGCAGCCTCTTTTAGACCAGTGTGCTTTTCACAGAAGAAAACTTTCCTGAAGTATATCAGTCTGATCCCGCCAAGTAAGGTCAGTCCAGCCCCGAAATACCAGGCAATTCTCCTCTGAACAAGGAACATGACAACCCCAGACGATCGTTTCGGCCTCCTATGGGCCTCGTCAGTGAGGTGCAGCCACATTCCTCTAAGCACACTGAGCAGGCGAAAGCCTGTTACCAGGAAAATTTACCACAAGATATGGCGTAAATATCTTCATTGGTGTGAATCCAAGAATTACTCATGGAGTAGGGTTAGGATTCCTAGAATATTGTCCTTCCTCCAAGAGGGTTTGGATAAAGGATTATCAGCTAGTTCTTTAAAAGGGCAGATTTCTGCTCTGTCTATTCTTTTACGCAGAAGTTCCAGACGTTCAAGCTTTTTGTCAGGCTTTAGTTAGAATTAAGCCTGTGTTTAAACCTGTTGCTCCCCCATGGAGCTTAAACTTGGTTCTTAGAGTTCTTCAAGGGGTTCCGTTTGAACCCCTTCATTCTTTTGATATCAAACTTCTATCATGGAAAGTTCTTTTTCTGATGGCTATTTCCTCGGCTCGGAGAGTCTCGGAATTATCTGCCTTACATTGTGATTCTCCTTATCTGATGTTTCATTCAGATAAAGTAGTTCTGCGTACAAAACCTGGGTTTTTACCCAAGGTGGTCTCTAACAAGAATATCAATCAGGAGATTGTTGTTCCGTCATTATGCCCTAATCCTTCTTCAAAGAAGGAACGCCTTTTGCATAATCTAGATGTAGTCCGTGCATTGAAGTTTTACTTGCAAGCTACTAAAGATTTTCGTCAAACATCTAGCCTGTTTGTTGTTTACTCTGGACAGAGGAGAGGTCAAAAGGCCTCGGCAACCTCTCTTTCCTTTTGGCTTCGGAGTATAATCCGTTTAGCGTAGGAGACTGCTGGACAGCAGCCCCCTGAAAGAATTACAGCTCATTCTACTAGAGCTGTGGCTTCCACCTGGGCCTTTAAAAATGAGGCCTCTGTTGAACAGATTTGCAAGGCTGCGACTTGGTCTTCGCTTCATACCTTTTCAAAAATTTTACAAATTTGATACTTTTGCTTCTTCGGAGGCTGTTTTTGGGAGAAAGGTTCTACAGGCAGTGGTTCCTTCCGTTTAAGTTCCTGCCTTGTCCATCCCATCATCCGTGTACTTTAGCTTTGGTATTGGTATCCCACAAGTAATGGATGATCCGTGGACTGGATACACTTAACAAGAGAAAACATAATTTATGCTTACCTGATAAATTTATTTCTCTTGTAGTGTATCCAGTCCACGGCCCGCCCTGTCCTTTTACGGCAGGTCTAAATTTTAATTAAACTTCAGTCACCACTGCACCCTATAGTTTCTCCTTTCTCGATTTTTTTCGGTCGAATGACTGGATATGACACTGAGGGGAGGAGCTATATAGCAGCTCTGCTGTGGGTGATCCTCTTGCAACGTCCTGTTGGGGAGGAGAATATCCCACAAGTAATGGATGATCCGTGGACTGGATACACTACAAGAGAAATAAATTTATCAGGTAAGCATAAATTATGTTTTTGTAAGAGACGTTACTGGGTCCCCCGAGACTGAAGTCTTTCTTCAGCTGCAGCTCTCTAGGTGTGCACACTGCCTACTATTTAAAGGGGCCTCAGCCAAAATCTCTCGCTGGAAACAACTTGACCCACCCCCCCTGACTAGTATTAAGTCTACTCTAGAGACATTTGCCTGTATGGAACAAGGTTTCTTTCAACACTTAAACAAAGTGGACTCCTACTGGAGAATCTGGGACTTGTGGTTCCTCAGACAGGAGTCTACAATGAGTCAGTAACGTCCCCACACAGTTCTAGCCACAGAGAATCACCTGCCCCGTATACGCAAAGCTGAGTTACTTGGCTAGAGGCTCCGATCCTCTCCTTCCCATTCACACTACCCTCCTCCCTCCCCTCCCTCCATCTTTCTATTTTTGCTCTTCCTCTCTCCACCCGCCTGAATGGAACGAAGAAATGGAAACTATCACAGTTAGACATAGTGTGATCTCTCTGAGGGTTTCCGACATACCTGAGCAACCCTATCTTATCTTATTTGATGACCCCCCTTCATTGCTTAAAAGGTTCACTACAAGTTCAGATAAATTAGTGCCTAAACAGTCTGCATACAAACCCTCTAGTTAATGGCGCACAACACAGAATCACCATAGTTATACTAAACTCACTTTCGCAAACATAGTTATAAAATGAGGTAACTGAAGTTCATACCTGTGATGAATGTTCCTACTATTTACGACGTAAACTAATCTAATGACGGTCTTTGCTCATTTATTTTTGTTGTTCTTTCTTCTTTGTTGTTGTTCTTGTCATACTATGCACATGTAATTGAGATGTCTTCTGTCCCCCCTCTGTAACCAACGGGACAAACGTTTTTCTATGCATGTATGTATAACATTGTTACCTTAATAAAAAAAGTTTTATTTAAATAAAAAAAAAAGGGGCCTCATCCTAATTATAGGTACTCCCACCTGGACTAAGGTGTGCGAGTTCTTATAAAAGCTCACTCAGCCCATTCCTCTGGGCTGAGTTATTGCCTGACCTACCTTGTTCCTGGCACCAGAGTCTAAGCATACAAATAGGTGCAGCTGCTTTGAAGAAGAAGGCTAGTAAGGTAGACACAGGTTTCTCAACAGGCACAGGATACTCAGTGGGTACTGTTGGTAAGACTGTCACGGGATACCAGATAGGCACAGCTGGTTTGAAGAAGGCTGTCACTGGTATGGTAAACTCAGGTTTTCAGCATGCACAGGATACCCAGCGGGTACTGTTGGTAAAACGGTTGTTTACCAGATAGGTACAGCTTAAGGAACAAGCTGAGCATACACAGGTATCAGGTTAGTCTGCTTGGCTTTCAGGAACCAGGTGAGCATACAAAGGTGAAATGTAAGTATACTTGGTCTCTGGAACAAGGTGAGCATACACAGGTATCAGGTAAGTATGTGTAGTGTCTGGAGCAAAGTGAGCATACGCAGGTTCAAGGTAAGTATGCTTGGTCTCTGGAACAAGGTGAGCATATGCAGATACAAGGTAAGTATGCTTAGTCTCAGGAGCAAGGGGTGACCATACGCAGGTACAAGGTAAGTATGCTTGGTCTCAGGAGCAAGGGGTGACCATACGCAGGTACAAGGTAAGTATGCTTGGTCTCAGGAGCAAGGGGTGACCATACGCAGGTACAAGGTAAGTATGCTTAGTCTCAGGAGCAAGGGGTGACCATACGCAGGTACAAGGTAAGTATGCTTGGTCTCAGGAGCTAGGCGAGCATACACCGGTAAAAGGTAAGTATGCTTGGGCTCAGGAGCAAGGCGAGCATACGCAGGTACAAGGTTTGTATGCTTGGTTTCAGGAGCAAGGAGATCATACACAGGTACAAGATAAGTATGCTTGGTCTAAGGAGAAAGCTGAGCATACACAGGTATCAGGTAAGTATGCTTAGACTCTGCAGCCAGGAACAAGGTAGGTAAGGCAATAACTCAGCTCAGAGGAATGGGAATAGTGAGCTTTTATAGTAACTCCCACACCTCAGTCCAGGTGGGAGTTCCTATAATTAGGATACAGCCCCTTTAATACTAGGCAGCATGCGCACCTAAAGAGTTGCAACCGCAGCCGAAGAAAGACTTCAGTCTTGGGGGACCCAGTAAGGTCTTATAAGAAAGGTGTTCAGAGGACTGCTCCATTATAGTATATGGCAAAGCAATGCAATAAACAATATAACCTCCTTAAAAAGCTGTTAAAGGAATGGAAATCACTTACCCCCTCTTAAGTAGCTTTTTAAACAAACTCACGCATTAAATTAAAAATATGCATTAAGCTGAACTTCAAAACAAAACAGGCGACATTAACATAACATCCGAAGGCAGATAACGCTCATCAGAAAGAAATAATGCACGTGCTGCTAACCCGACGTGCAGAACTGCAACACCCGTCAACCTAAAGGCCACATATATTAGCAAATATATATATATATATATATATATATATATATATATACACAAATGTAAAAAGTGCCCATAACATAGTTATAGAGTGTCTAAAATGTATAATAAATTATACTTACCTATAGACACTCGGTCCACCAGCAAATAAGCAGCAAACTTCCAAACCAGTATTGAAACATATCCACAGAGGTTTAAGGAATAGGAGTATATTGTATATCCATAAAGAGAGGCAAAAGACAAGTCCCTGCGACCAATTACGAAAAGCTTATGAAAAATTTCCCATGAGGTGAAAAAAGAATCGCAAACCATACCCCATATACATCCCTCTGACTGAGGGGAAACCAGGTCTAAACATAGACTGAAAACACCTTTCTCTGAAGAATAAAATTCACATCTTCATTCTTCAACCACCTCCAGCGGAGGCAAAGTAAAGACTGAGGCATGTGTCAGGTGAGAGGTTTTTTTTAGGGCTCTTGGGGTTTGGGAATCTTTGCCTTCCTTCTAGTGGTAGATAAGAGTAATTACCATACACTTAGAAGAAGAAAGAAAAGGCTGTACCGGTATAAGGTACAGCCCAAAAGACCAGGATAACAAGCAATCGCCTAACAAAAGAAATAAAACATAATTTATGCTTACCTGATAAATTTATTTCTCTTGTAGTGTATCCAGTCCACGGATCATCCATTACTTATGGGATATTCTCCTTCCCAAAAGGAAGTTGCAAGAGGATCACCCACAGCAGAGCTGCTATATAGCTCCTCCCCTAACTGTCATATCCAGTCATTCGACCAAAAACAAACAGAGAAAGGAGAAACCATAGGGTGCAGTGGTGACTGTAGTTTAATTAAAATTTAGACCTGCCTTAAAAGGACAGGGCGGCCGTGGACTGGATACACTACAAGAGAAATAAATTTATCAGGTAAGCATAAATTATGTTTTCTCTTGTTAAGTGTATCCAGTCCACGGATCATCCATTACTTATGGGATACCAATACCAAAGCTAAAGTACACGGATGATGGGAGGGACAAGGCAGGATTAAGCGGAAGGAACCACTGCCTGAAGAACCTTTCTCCCAAAAACAGCCTCCGAAAAAGCAAAAGTATCAAATTTGGAAAATTTGGAAAAAGTGTGAAGCGAAGACCAAGTCGCGGCCTTGCAAATCTGTTCAACAGAGGCCTCATTTTTAAAGGCCCAGGTGGAAGCCACAGCTCTAGTAGAATGAGCTGTAATTCTTTCAGGGGGCTGCTGTCCAGCAGTCTCATACGCTAAACGTATTATACTCCGAAGCCAAAAAGAAAGAGAGGTTGCCGAGGCCTTCTGACCTCTCCTCTGTCCAGAGTAAACAACAAACAGGTTAGATGTTTGGCGAAAATCTTTAGTAGCCTGTAAGTAAAACTTCAAGGCAAGGACTACGTCCAGATTATGTAAAAGACATTCCTTCTTTGAAGAAGGATTAGGACACAATGATGGAACAACAATCTCTTGATTGATATTCTTGTTAGAAACCACCTTAGGCAAAAACCCAGGTTTGGTACGCAGGACTACCTTATCTGCATGAAAAATCAGATAAGGAGAATCACATTGTAAGGCAGATAGCTCAGAGACTCTCTGAGCCGAGGAAATAGCCATCAAAAACAGAACTTTCCAAGATAAAAGTTTGATATCAGTGGAATGAAGGGGTTCAAACTGAACTCCTTGAAGAACTTTAAGAACCAAGTTTAAGCTCCACGGGGGAGCAACAGGTTTAAACACAGGCTTAATTCTAACCAAAGCCTGGCAAAATGCCTGGACGTCTGGAACCTCTGCCAGACGCTTGTGCAAAAGAATAGACAGAGCAGAAATCTGTCCCTTTAAGGAACTAGCTGATAATCCTTTGTCCAAGCCCTCTTGGAGAAAAGACAATATTCTAGGAATCCTAACCTTACTCCATGAGTAATTCTTGGATTCACACCAATAAAGATATTTACTCCATATCTTGTGGTAGATTTTCCTGGTAACAGGCTTTCGTGCCTGTATTAAAGTATCAATGACTGACTCGGAGAAGCCACGCCTTGATAGAATCAAGCGTTCAATCTCCATGCAGTCAGTCTCAGAGAAATTAGATTTGGATGATTGAAAGGACCTTGTATCAGAAGGTCCTGTCTTAGAGGCAGAGTCCATGGTGGAAAGGATGACATGTCCACTAGGTCTGCATACCAAGTCCTGCGTGGCCATGCAGGTGCTATCAGAATCACCGATGCTCTCTCCTGTTTGATTTTGGCAATCAGTCGAGGGAGCACAGGAAACGGTGGCAACACATAAGCCAGGTTGAAGAACCAAGGCGCTGCTAGAGCATCTATCAGCGTCGCTTCTGGGTCCCTGGACCTGGATCCGTAACAAGGAAGCTTGGCGTTCTGGCGAGACGCCATGAGATCCAACTCTGGTTTGCCCCAACGATGAATCAACTGAGCAAACACCTCCGGATGGAGTTCCCACTCCCGCGGATGGAAAGTCTGACGACTTAGAAAATCCGCCTCCCAGTTCTCCACGCCTGGGATATGGATTGCTGACAGGTGGCAAGAGTGGTACTCTGCCCAGCGAATTATTTTTAAGACTAGGGAACTCCTGGTTCCCCCTTGATGGTTGATGTAAGCCACAGTCGTGATGTTGTCCGACTGAAATCTGATGAACCTCAGTGTAGCTAACTGAGGCCAAGCCAGAAGAGCATTGAATATCGCTCTTAACTACAGAATATTTATTGGAAGGAGTTTCTCCTCCTGAGTCCACGATCCCTGTGCCTTCAGGGAATTCCAGACTGCACCCCAACCTAGAAGGCTGGCATCTGTTGTTACAATTGTCCAATCTGGCCTGCGAAAGGTCATACCCTTGGACAGGTGTACCCGAGACAACCACCAGAGAAGAGAATCTCTGGTCTCTTGATCCAGATTTAGCAGAGGGGACAAATCTGTGTAATCCCCATTCCACTGACTCAGCATGCATAATTGCAGCGGTCTGAGATGAAGGCGCGCGAATGGCACTATGTCCATTGCCGCTACCATTATGCCGATTACCTCCATACACTGAGCTACCGAAGGGCGCGGTATGGAGTGAAGAACACGGCAAGCATTTAGAAGTTTTGATAACCTGGACTCCGTCAGGTAAATTTTCATTTCTACAGAATCTATAAGAGTCCCTAAGAAGGAGACTCTTGTGAGTGGGGATAGAGAACTCTTTTCCTCGTTCACTTTCCACCCGTGCGACCTCAGAAATGCCAGAACTATCTCTGTATGAGACTTGGCAACTTGAAAGCTTGACGCCTGCATCAGGATGTCGTCTAGATACGGAGCCACCGCTATGCCTCGCGGTCTTAGAACCGCCAGAAGTGAGCCCAGAACCTTTGTAAAGATTCTCAGGGCTGTAGCCAACCCGAAGGGAAGAGCTACAAATTGGTAATGCCTGTCTAGAAAGGCAAACCTTAGAAACCGTTGATGATCTTTGTGAATCGGTATGTGAAGGTAGGCATCCTTTAAGTCCACTGTGGTCATGTACTGACCTTCTTGGATCATGGGTAGGATGGTCCGAATAGTTTCCATTTTGAAAGATGGAACTCTGAGGAATTTGTTTAAGATCTTTAGATCCAAAATTGGTCTGAAGGTTCCCTCTTTTTTGGGAACCCCAAACAGATTTGAATAAAAACCCTGTCCTTGTTCCGTCCGCGGAACTGGATGGATCACTCCCATAACTAGGAGGTCTTGCACACAGCGTAGGAATGCCTCTTTCTTTATCTGATTTGCAGATAGCCTTGAAATCTCCCTTGTGGAGGGGAAGCTTTGAAGTCCAGAAGATATCCCTGAGATATGATCTCCAACGCCCAGGGATCCTGAACATCTCTTGCCCACGCCTGGGCGAAGAGAGAAAATCTGCCCCCTACTAGATCCGTCGCCGGATAGGGGGCCGTTCCTTCATGCTGTCTTAGAGGCAGCAGCAGGCTTTCTGGCCTGCTTGCCTTTGTTCCAGGACTCGTTAGGTTTCAAGGCCTGCTTAGATTGAGCAAAAGTTCCCTCTTGTTTTGAAGCGGAGGAAGTTGATGCTGCACCTGCCTTGAAATTTCGAAAGGCACAAAAATTAGACTGTTTGGCCTTTGCTTTGGCCCTGTCCTGAGGAAGGGTGTGACCCTTACCTCCAGTAATGTCAGCAATAATTTCCTTCAAACAAGGCCTGAATAAGGTCTGCCCCTTGAAAGGAATGTTGAGTAATTTAGACTTCGAAGTCACGTCAGCTGACCAGGATTTAAGCCATAGAGCCCTACGCGCTTGGATGGCGAATCCGGAATTCTTAGCCGTTAGTTTAGTCAAATGAACAATGGCATCAGAAACAAATGAGTTAGCTAGCTTAAGTGTTCTAAGCTTGTCAATAATTTCAGTCAATGGAGCTGTATGGATGGCCTCTTCCAGGGCCTCAAACCAGAATGCCGCCGCGGCCGTGACAGGCGCAATGCATGCAAGGGGCTGTAAAATAAAACCTTGTTGAATAAACATTTTTAAGGTAACCCTCCAATTTTTTATCCATTGGATCTGAAAAAGCACAACTGTCCTCAACCGGGATAGTAGTACGCTTTGCTAAAGTAGAAACTGCTCCCTCCACCTTAGGGACCGTCTGCCATAAGTCCCGTGTAGTGGCGTCTATTGGAAACATTTTTCTAAATATAGGAGGTGGGGAAAAAGGCACACCCGGTCTATCCCACTCCTTGCTAATAATTTCTGTAAGCCTTTTAGGTATAGGAAAAACATCAGTACACACCGGTACCGCATAGTATTTATCCAGCCTACACAATTTCTCTGGTACTGCAACTGTGTTACAGTCATTCAGAGCAGCTAATACCTCCCCAAGCAACACACGGAGGTTCTCAAGCTTAAATTTAAAATTAGAAATCTCTGAATCAGGTTTCCCCGAATCAGAGATGTCACCCACAGACTGAAGCTCTCCGTCCTCATGATCTGCATATTGTGACGCAGTATCAGACATGGCCCTTACAGCATCTGCGCGCTCTGTATTTCTCCTAACCCCAGAGCAATTGCGCTTGCCTCTTAATTCAGGCAACCTGGATAATACCTCTGACAGGGTATTATTCATGATTGCAGCCATGTCCTGCAAGGTAATCGCTATGGGCGTCCCTGATGTAATTGGTGCCATATTAGCGTGCATCCCCTGAGCGGGAGGCGAAGGGTCTGACACGTGGGAAGAGTTAATCGGCATAACTTCCCCCTCGTCAGAATCTTCTGGTGATATTTCTTTTATAGTTAAAGACTGATCTTTACTGTTTAAGGTGAAATCAATACATTTAGTACACATTCTCCTATGGGGCTCCACCATGGCTTTCAAACATAATGAACAAGTAGTTTCCTCTGTGTCAGACATGTTTAAACAGACTAGCAATGAGACTAGCAAGCTTGAAAACACTTTAAACAAGTTTACAAGCAATATAAAAAACGTTACTGCACCTTTAAGAAACACAAATTTTGTCAAAATTTGAAATAACAGTGAAAAAAGGCAGTTACACTAACGAAATTTTTACAGTGTATGTAACAAGTTAGCAGAGCATTGCACCCACTTGCAAATGGATGATTAACCCCTTACTACCCAAACTGGAATAATTTTTTTTTTAAAACAATCACAACAACTGCCACAGCTCTACTGTGGCTTTTTACCTCCCTCAAAAACGACTTTGAAGCCTTTTGAGCCCTCCAGAGATGTCCTGGATCATGCAGAGGGAAACTGAATGTCTCTGTCAGTATTTTTAGCTGCACAGAAAGCACTAAAAAAAGGCCCCTCCCACTCATATTACAACAGTGGAAAGCCTAAGGAAAACTGTTACTAGGCCCCAATAAGTTTTATCACCAAATACATATAAAAACGATTAAACATGCCAGCAAACGTTTTATATTACATTTTTATAAGAGTATGCATCTCTATTAATAAGCCTGATACCAGTAGCTCTCACTGCATTTAAGGCTTTACTTACATTAGTTCGGTATCAGCAGCATTTTCTAGCAAATTCCATCCCTAGAAAAATATTAACTGCACATACCTTATTACAGGAAAACCTGCACGCAATTCCCTCTCTGAAGTTACCTCACTCCTCAGAATATGTGAGAACAGCCATGGATCTTAGTTACTTCTGCTAAGATCATAGAAAACGCAGGCAGATTCTTCTTCTAAATACTGCCTGAGATAAACAGTACACTCCGGCACCATTTAAAAATAACAAACTTTTGATTGAAGAATAAACTAAGTATAAAACACCACAGTACTCTTACGACCTCCATCTTGGTTGAGGCTTGCAAGAGAATGACTGGATATGACAGTTAGGGGAGGAGCTATATAGCAGCTCTGCTGTGGGTGATCCTCTTGCAACTTCCTGTTGGGAAGGAGAATATCCCATAAGTAATGGATGATCCGTGGACTGGATACACTTAACAAGAGAAATAATAAATAAAATGAATCAAATACCAAAAAGTATTAAAAAGTTGCAATTTAATCTAAATAAACAAAAATTCATAAAGTGCAAAATTCATAAATCAAAAATGAAACACATAACACAAAGACACACATAGAAGACAAACAAACAAATGGGCCCCTCATTCAGCTCCTAAACAAAGACCTAAGCCGGCAACACAGTCCAATGTCTGATTAATTTCATTCACAATGATGGAACAATACACATCTATATGCAATGGAAATGAAGTAGACACATGAAATGTATCAAATAGATGAAGGTGATGATGGATGGCTGTATGCAATGTAACAATAATGATGGTAAGAAAATAAACCAATGAAGATGGTATATGAAGTGAGAGATGACACAAATCACTTAGACCAGTTATAGGGCATTTAAACATTCACAGCAAACCAGTATGCCTAGAGGTCTAGACACTCAGTGTGGGGGATTCACATGAGAAGGTAAGTATAGGGGGCGAGTTAAACCCAAGGTGTAGGCAGGCATAGGTGGAAGCACACGTGGCCCACATGGCAGTGCCTCGAAGCGGTTTGTAATATTTGCCATTGAAAATGAATATATTGTTTTTTAATACAAAATCCAAAAGCTGAATTACAAATTTAGTGTGCATATTAAAATCAGTACCTCTTGTTCTTAAGAAATTTTCACATGCTTGAATACCAATGTCATGTGGGATGGAAGAATATAAAGATTCAACATCCAATGAAACAAAGAGAGTTTTTTCTGATACAATAATGCCATCTAATTTTCTGATGACATCTATTGAATCTTGGGTAAATGTTCTCAACTCAGGTAAGAAGGGTTTCAAGAAAGAATCCACATATTGACTAATGCCTTCCGTGGGTCCCCCTATACCTGATATAATGGGGCGTCCCGGGGGTCTGGCTGCTGACTTATGCAGCTTTGGTATCCAATAAAAAACTGCCTTGCATCCTACATGGATTTGCAAATATCGGGTTAACTCGCCCCCTATACTTACCTTCTCATGTGAATCCCCCACACTGAGTGTCTAGACCTCTAGGCATACTGGTTTGCTGTGAATGTTTAAATGCCCTATAACTGGTCTAAGTGATTTGTGTCATCTCTCACTTCATATACCATCTTCATTGGTTTATTTTCTTACCATCATTATTGTTACACTGCATACAGCCATCCATCATCACCTTCATCTATTTGATACATTTCATGTGTCTACTTCATTTCCATTGCATATAGATGTGTATTGTTCCATCATTGTGAATGAAATTAATCAGACATTGGACTGTGTTGCCGGCTTAGGTCTTTGTTTAGGAGCTGAATGAGGGGCCCATTTGTTTGTTTGTCTTCTATGTGTGTCTTTGTGTTATGTGTTTCATTTTTGATTTATGAATTTTGCACTTTATGAATTTTTGTTTATTTAGATTAAATTGCAACTTTTTGATACTTTTTGGTATTTGATTCATTGTATTTATTATTTCTTTCTTTTGTTAGGCGATTGCTTGTTATCCTGGTCTTTTGGGCTGTACCTTATACCGGTACAGCCTTTTCTTTCTTCTTCTAAGTGTATGGTAATATAATAATCTATACCAGGCAGCACCCCCTTGTATAATTATTAAATTACAGCATTATTGGTTGAACTTCTTTTGATTATAAGATAAGAGTAATTCCCAGGAGTAATGGATTGTGGACTCTCACCACCTGTATGAAAGAAATCAGTTTTATATAAAATGGTGGATAGGAGTGGGCTGGGTGTACTAAACATTACAATGTATTGGGCTAGATTACAAGTGGCTAATTTAACGTGCGCCCGTGAACAGGGAAATATTCCAGTTTACGGGTGCACTTTAACCCCTTAATGACCACAGCACTTTTCCATTTTCTGACCGTTTGGGACCAGGGCTATTTTTACATTTCTGCAGGGTTTGTGTTTAGCTGTAATTTTCCTCTTACTCATTTACTGTACCCACACATATTATATACCGTTTTTCTCGCCATTAAATGGACTTTCTAAATATACCATTATTTTCATCATATATTATAATTTACTATAAAATTTTTTATAAAATATGAGGAAAAAATGGAAAAAACACACTTTTTCTAACTTTGACCCCCAAAATCTGTTACACATCTACAACCACCAAAAAAATAATATGCTAATTAGTTTCTAAATTTTGTCCTGAGTTTAGAAATACCCAACGTTTACATGTTCTTTGCTTTTTTTGCAAGTTATAGGGCCATAAATACAAGTAGCACTTTGCTATTTCCAAACCACTTTTTTTCAAAATTAGCGCTAGTTACATTGGGACACTGATATCTGTCAGGAATCCCTGAATATCCCTTGACATGTATATATATATTTTTTAGAAGACATCCCAAAGTATTGATCTAGGCCCATTTTGGTATATTTCATGCCACCATTTCACCGCCAAATGCGATCAAATAAAAAAAAAAATGTTCACTTTTTCCCAAATTTTTTCACAAACTCTAGGTTTCTCACTTAAATTATTTACAAACACCTTGTGCAATTATAGCATAAATGGTTGTAAATGTTTCTCTGGGATCCCCTTTGTTCATAAATAGCAGACATATATGGCTTTGGCTTTGCTTTTTGGTAATTAGAAGGCTGCTAAATGCCACTGCGCACTACACGTGTATTATGCCCAGCAGTGAAGGGGTTAATTAGGGAGCATGTAGGGAGCTTCTAGGGTTAATTTTAGCTTTAGTGTAGTGTAGTAGACAACCCCAAGTATTGATCTAGGCCCATTTTGGTATATTTCATGCCACCATTTCACCGCCAAATGCGATCAAATGAAAAAAACGCAACATTTTTCACAATTTTAGGTTTCTCACTGAAATAATTTACAAACAACTTGTGCAATTATGGCACAAATGGTTGTAAATGCTTCTCTGGGATCCCCTTTGTTCAGAAATAGCAGACATATATGATTTTGGCGTTGCTTTTTGGTAATTAGAAGGCCGCTAAATGCTGCTGCGCATCACACGTGTATTATGGCTAGCAGTGAAGGGGTAAATTAGGTAGTTTGTAGGGAGCTTGCAGGGTTAATTTTAGCTTTAGTGTAGAGATCAGCCTCCCACCTGACACATCCCACCCCCTGATCCCTCCCAAACAGCTCCCTTTCCTCCCCCACCCCACAATTGTCCCCGCCCTCTTAAGTACTGGCAGAAAGTCTAAAATAAAAGGTTTTTTTAAAAAAAAAAAAATTTGTGTGTGCATATTTACATATGCTACTGTGTAGGATCCCCCCTTAGCCCCCAACCTCCCTGATCCCCCCCAAAACAGCTCTCTAACCCTCCCCCTCTGCCCTATTGGGGGCCATCATGGGTACTGGCAGCTGTCTGCCAGTACCCAGTTTGCAAAAAAAATGTTTTTTTTTTTTTAAAAATTGGTGCTTTTTCTGTAGTGTAGCTTCCCCCCCCCCCACAGACCAACCCCCACCCCCTGACTGATGTATTTTTATACACTTATATCCCTCACGTTTTATATATATTTTTCTGTAGTGTAGCGGTTCCCACCCGCTCCCTCCCCGTGCACGCGCTCGAGCGCGTCCCCGGCCATCCCCGCCCACGATCCCGCCCCCCTCTACATGTCATGTTTACCTCTTTCTTTACACACTTGCCACATATCTAAATTTATCACATAACTACTTACTGCGGTACTCCTATAAATTCCCCCAATAGGAAGCACTCAATGCTTCAATATTCTTGCTGCAAGTGTTACCTTCCTTGTGAACCTACTGCATAGAGCTCACAACCAAACTACAGGAGACCCGGATCTAGCGGTGACGTCACACGCCAACGGAGCGCGCGCGCCTACCGCTAAACTACTCACAAGCCTCAGCAACCAAATCCGGTATTACAAGTCTCTGACAGTTACTATCTCCAAAACCGCATCCAGCACGCAATCTCCTCTAAGCGGTAAGACTAATTCTAAGACTGTTCCTATGAAACTCTGCTAAATTATTACAAGCTGGCATTACTGAAGTTACTATAACTTTACTTATCTGTCATTCTTTACCTCATTAGATTGTTAAGTGTATTTACGAATTATATGCCTCAAGCTAAATACTAATGATCCTTGCTCAGGTTTCACTTTTACTTAATTTAAAGTTAACTACACTTATAAATAATGCCCAGAAACACTCTAACATATTTTCAAAGGCAGAGAGGTTAAATGCTGTGTAGAGCTGAATACTCCACAGATCGCAGCCATTTACCTCTCAGCCACATATTAAAGGGATGTGTATTGCATGATAATTTAACCCTGCTGCCACACGTTTTTTCCCTATATATCTGGCATACACTTCCCAACACAAATATTGCTGCAGTTGTGGTCCTTATACTCATCAAAACCAATTTCTGCTTGCAGGGGATTCAAAATTAACAAACCCTGACAATAATATTGAAGCCAAAATGGACCCAGCAGCCCTAGTAGCGCATATAGATACACTCACAAAAACAGTTGATAATCTGTCTAAGGGGCTTACTGCTTTGCAAGCTGAAAATAACTCATTAAGGCTATATATTGATGAGAAATTTGACAGTTTGAAAGCAATTCACTCTACATATGAACCACAGCCAAATCCACCACAACCTTTTAGTGGAATAAGAAGTGAGTTCAGGGAGTTTAGAAACTCTTGTTTCCTTTATTTTCAACTAAAATCAAAAACATATACAAATGACCACCTAAAGGTGCTCACAACTATTTCATATCTGCGCGGGGAGCCCCGCATCTGGGCAAACCTGTTTTTTGAGATTAATGACCCCATATTGTACTCCTTGGACCAATTCTTCAAGGCAATGGGCCAGCTGTATGATGACCCCTACAAGCAGCTATCTGCTGAAACTGCAATGAGATCCCTGCGCCAGAATAAAAGGCCAGTGGAAGACTATATTGCAGAATTCAAAAAGTGGTCAGCTGATACTCAATGGAATGATCTTTCATTGAGAAATCAGTTTCGGCTTGGTCTCTCCGAATCCCTCAAGGATGAACTAGCCAGGCAACCACTCCCTGACTCCTTAGAAAAACTCATAGATAGTTGCATAACTCTAGATAGACGTATCAGGGAGAGACGTACAGAGAAGGCACATCATGACATCATTGCTAAATTCCCAACACCACTTGCACCCAACATTCCTTCACAAAAGCCACCATCTAGGGCTGCAGAGACTCCTATGGAATTAGGGTTCATCCGTGGACCCCTTACACCACAGGAAAAGTTGAGAAGGAAAACCTTGGATCTCTGCATGTACTGTGGCGGCTTAGATCATGCAGTGAAGGACTGTGCACAACTCCTACGCAGGAAGGGTAAGCAAAGAGCTACACATATCTGTTTATCTTCTAAACAACACCGCTCTAACCATTGCACCCTCCCTATTCTTTTACAGTGGGAACACCACAGACTCCAGTCTGAAGCTATTCTAGATTCGGGTGCAAGCCACAATTATATTGATCACCAGTTTGCAGTGTACAATAAAATACCACTTATAACAAAAAACACACCCAGTCTCCTCCGTTTTGTTGATGGTAAAGAGATTACCTCAGGGCCTATAAAATATCACACAATACCTCTTCGCATCACCACACAGTGCTTACACACTGAGTTTCTCACCTTCGATGTAATACCATCTCCGATGTATCCTATCATTTTCGGCATTACTTGGTTTAAGCAACATGATCCAACCATAACCTGGTCCACCTCACATATCACTTTTAATTCTACATATTGCACTAACACCTGTCTACATCAGGAACAACTACTCCTAGATATTCCTAATCAAGTTCCTATCGAATATACCTCCTTTTCTGATGTTTTTGACAAGAAAGAGTCAACTCATCTACCCCCTCATAGGATCTATGACTGTCCAATTGAACTACATCCTGGAGCTGACATCCCTTATGGACATGTCTTTCCATTATCCGAACCAGAATTAGAACACCTAAGATCTTACTTAAAAGAAAGTCTTCAGAAGGGTTTTATTCGCCACTCCACTTCCCCTGCTGGTGCTGGGATTTTCTTTGTAAAAAACAAAGATCAATCATTGAGACCCATCATAGACTATAGGGAACTAAATAAACGCACTATAAAAAAACGGTATCCTTTACCTCTCATTCCTCAACTAATTGATAGATTAAGGGGTGCCATGTATTACACTAAATTGGACCTCAGAGGAGCCTATAATTTAGTACGCATAAAACAAGGCCATGAATGGTTGACAGCCTTCAGAACAAGATATGGCTTGTTTGAGTACACAGTCATGCCTTTCGGCTTATGTAATGCTCCTGCAACTTTCCAGTATTTCATTAACGACATCTTCAAAGACTACCTAGATTTGTTTATGGTCATTTACTTAGACGATATCCTCATATACTCCTCAGACCTCCAGGAACACATAAAACATGTTACCCTAGTCCTGACTCGTCTACGAGATCACTCACTATATGTTAAACTTGAAAAATGTACCTTCCATACCCAAGAGATTAAATTTCTGGGTTACACCATAACACCCAAAGGTATTGAGATGGAGTCTGACAAAATAACAGCAGTACAAGATTGGCCTATCCCTAAGTGTAAAAAAGATATCCAGAGATTTATGGGGTTCGCAAATTTTTACAGGAAATTCATCAAGGATTTCGCTACTCTATCCAGACCCCTAACAAATCTAACAAAAACTACTTATAAATTCCAGTGGAATGACCAGCTACAGGCTGTCTTCGACTACCTCAAAACGGCCTTCACTACTGCCCCTATTCTCCGGTACCCAAATCCATCTCTTCAGTACATACTGGAGGTTGATGCTTCCAATTTCGCACTAGGGGCAATCCTCTCACAGAGAATTACTACCAAGGAACCATTACACCCTGTTGCCTATTTCTCCCGTCTATTAAACCCAGCAGAGATCAACTATCCAATAGGTGATAAGGAATTATTGGCTATCAAAGCTTCTTTGGAACATTGGAGACATCTACTGGAAGGAACCCCTATACCTATACTCATCTATACCGACCACAAAAACCTTGAATACTTGAAGACAAACCGTACTCTCAGCTCTCGTCAAGTACGCTGGAACCTATTCCTATCCAGGTTTAACTATCTCATCACCTATCGCCCAGCCTACAAGAATAAAAAGGCTGATGCCTTGTCCAGACAGTTAGAAGAACCCCAAATACCTCCTATTGAATCATCCTTGATTCCAGCAGATAGGTTTTTGGCATTGACTACTGAACAGATCAACCTTTTCAGGACAGAACAACAGTCAGACACACAAAAACCTCTTCAAAGCCTGAACCAACATCAGGATGGTTTATATTACTATCAACAACAGGTCTATGTACCTCCTCCACTAAGAACACTTGTCCTACAAACCCTACACGATTCTCGTGCTAGCTAGTCAAGAGATTTTTTTGGTGGCCTACATTACACTCAGATACCATTGACTATGTCCAAACTTGCAAGATTTGTACCACTACTAAAACTGGGAAGGTCGCTCCAACTGGATACCTCCTTCCACTACCAACACCCCATCGACCTTGGACTCATATTGCCTTAGATTTCATAGTGGATCTCCCTTACTCACACAAACAGAACACTATATTGGTTGTTGTGGATTTATTCAGCAAGATGGCACACTTTGTTCCATATCACAAACTACCTACTGCTGCAGAAACTGCCACTTTGATGTTCACACACATCTTCAAACTACATGGGCTTCCGAACTCCATTACTTCGGATAGGGGTAGTCAATTTACAAGTAAATTCTGGAATCATCTCTGCCACTCACTCAATATCACTAGAAGGCTTAGTACCTCTTTCCATCCGCAAACCAATGGACAGACAGAGAAAACAAACCAATGGTTGGAACAGTACTTACGATGTTTCGTATCTGCTAGACAGGATGATTGGGCCACCCTTCTTCCTTACGCCGAATTTGCCTTCAATAATTCCGAACATTCTTCCACCAAGACCACTCCGTTTTATGTTAACTATGGCTTCCACCCAACTTTCGAATGGGATTCCTCATCTCAAACTCATTCCCCAGTCATAAACGGGTTGCTAAACACTATATCTGACACCTTCACCCTGGTTAAACATAATATTGACTCTGCAAAACACCGTTACAAACGTCAATATGACAAGAAGAGGTCACCATCTCCCTCCTACGCTGTGGGTGACTATGTCTGGTTGTCCACCCGTAACTTGCATCTTCCAGTCCCTTCAAAGAAACTGACCTCTGTATATATTGGTCCTTTCCCCATTGCAAAGGTGGTGAACTCCAACGCCGTCACTCTAACCCTACCTGCCACAATGAAGTGTCATCCCACCTTCCATGTCTCCTTGCTCAAACCATACAGACAACTCAGACATCATTCCCCAGCTGTGCCTGTTGCACCTCTCGTTCCCGATGGTTCTATGGAATATGAGGTTCAGGAGATTTTGGATTCGCGACGCTTCAGGGGGCACCTCCAGTATTTAGTGCACTGGAAGGGTTATCCCGACTCTGAGGATTCCTGGGAACCAGCCGCTAACCTGTCCGCTCCTCGCTTGGTTAACCGTTTTCATTGTAGACATCCAGACCGACCTTCGCCTGATCCTCGGAGATGATCCTTGTAGGGGGGGTCCTGTCATGTTTACCTCTTTCTTTACACACTTGCCACATATCTAAATTAATCACATAACTACTTACTGCGGTACTCCTATAAATTCCCCCAATAGGAAGCACTCAATGCTTCAATATTCTTGCTGCAAGTGTTACCTTCCTTGTGAACCTACTGCATAGAGCTCACAACCAAACTACAGGAGACCCGGATCTAGCGGTGATGTCACACGCCAACGGAGCGCGCGCGCCTACCGCTAAACTACTCACAAGCCTCAGCAACCAAATCCGGTATTACAAGTCTCTGACAGTTACTATCTCCAAAACCGCATCCAGCACGCAATCTCCTCTAAGCGGTAAGACTAATTCTAAGACTGTTCCTATGAAACTCTGCTAAATTATTACAAGCTGGCATTACTGAAGTTACTATAACTTTACTTATCTGTCATTCTTTACCTCATTAGATTGTTAAGTGTATTTACGAATTATATGCCTCAAGCTAAATACTAATGATCCTTGCTCAGGTTTCACTTTTACTTAATTTAAAGTTAACTACACTTATAAATAATGCCCAGAAACACTCTAACATATTTTCAAAGGCAGAGAGGTTAAATGCTGTGTAGAGCTGAATACTCCACAGATCGCAGCCATTTACCTCTCAGCCACATATTAAAGGGATGTGTATTGCATGATAATTTAACCCTGCTGCCACACGTTTTTTCCCTATATATCTGGCATACACTTCCCAACACAAATATCGCTGCAGTTGTGGTCCTTATACTCATCAAAACCAATTTCTGCTTGCAGGGGATTCAAAATTAACAAACCCTGACACTACATCACCAGGGCCATCGATGGCCGCCACCCGCCTCCCACCAACCAACGGATATAGCCGCTGATGTCCGGTGCAGAGAGGGCCACAGAGTGGCTCTCTCTGCACCGGATGGCTAAAAAAGGTTATTGCAGGATGCCTCGATATCGAGGCATCAGTGCAATAACCGGAAAGCAGCTGGAAGCGAGCAGCGAGCTTCCAGCTGCTTTCCAGACCGAGGACATGCAGGGTACGTCCTTGGTCGTTAACTGACTTTTTTTTTGAGGACGTACCCTGCACGTCCTCGGTTGTTAAGAGGTTAAATAACCAGCCATTACAAGTGGCTGGTTAATGCTACTGAAAGCTCGCTGTAGCACTTTGCACTAGGTCAGACCTCTGGTTAATGAAATAAATGTCCAATTGTCCCCAATATTATGTGTAGTTTTCCGATTTTTCTTTTTTTAATAAAATAAACACACAAAGTAGTTATAAAGGGTTAAAGTGAGAGGACGTGGGGTGTTAGAAAAAAACAAAAGGCACTTAAAAATGTTTTTACATTGCAGTCTATGGGGACTATGTTTTAACTGTTATACATATATAATTATGTGTTAATATGTGTATGTATATATATATATATATATATATATATTTAAACTTTGCTGCCCAATGCTTCACCACATACCCCCTTTGCTGCACTAGGTTCTGTGCCGTGTCTATCTGCATCAGAACGAGGCTCCCATTGGGGCCTATGAAAGCATGCTCTTGTGAGCACAAAGCTCCCATGCAATGTGAAAACGACATTTGCGTGAGCTGGTATTACGAGTGGAGCACAAATATTGTGCTAGCGAAAGTGCAATTTTGTGCTCCACTTGTAATCTGGCTCAGATAATGCACAAGATTGCTCTATATCATCATATTTTTACCTGTTAGGACTATATTATTAAAACATACAGAAGTATTTCCTTTCCAAGGTCGCCCTTATCCCCTGTACCATTCAATTTGGAATTCCTGGGGGGTCATGAACCACACACACAACATACAAGAAGTAAATAGGAGATACAATTTTACTTATCAGATTAGTGGAAGGTGGGACTATTAAAGTAATAGAGAATTTTAGGCATATAGCAAACAGTAGATTTACATCTTGGCTAAAATATACACAACTTCAACACTTGATCAAAAAATTTACCCCCACCTTATGAACAATGGTGCTTTTTGGAAAAAATTTGCTCACTTTAACTTAGCATCTTTTAAGTAGTGTACAGGATGCTCAGTTAACCTTGTACCCCACTCATTGGCAAACAGATTTAGGAAGGGAACTATCCTTGCAAGATTTGCTTGGAATTTTCCATAGAACATATAAATCTTCTGTTTCCTCACAGCTATTAGCTTAATTATGAGTTGGTACCTCAAGCCTACTCAAATCAAATGCATATACCCTCATACAATTGGGCTGTGTTGGAGAGGCTGTGGGGAGGAAGGTTCCTTAAAACATATATGGTGGCTCTGCAATAGGCTACAACATTTGGTTAGAAATAGAAACTTTTGCATGTACCCTTTTTGGAAATTCTTTTACGCTATAACCCTTACATGCATTACTTAAAGGGACAGTCAAGTCCCAAAAAACTTTCATGATTCAGATAGGGCATGTAATTTTAAACAACTTTCCAATTTACTTTTATCACCAATTTTGCTTTTTCTCTTGGTATTCTTAGTTGAAAGCTAAACCCTGGAGGTTCATATGCTAATATCTTAGATATTGAAGGCCGCCTCTAATCTAAATGCATTTTGATAGTTTTTCACCACTAAAGGGCATTAGTTCACGTGTTTCATATAGATAACATTGAGCTCATGCACGTGAATTTACCATGGAGTCAGCTCTGATCGGCTAAAATGCAAGTCTATCAAAAAAACTGAAATAAGGGGGCAGTCTGCTGAGGCTTAGATACAAGGTAATTACAGAGGTAAAATGTGTATAATCATAACGGTGTTGGTTATGCAAAACTGGGGAATTGGTAATTAAGGGATTATCTATCTTTTAAAACAACAAACATTCTGGTGTTGACTGTCCCTTTAACTATAAGCCAAATATAACCTGTAAGATCAGATTGACGTTATTTCAAATTGCTTTGAGTGGAGCAAAGTCCTTGATATTGAGAGCACGGAAATCCACACCTACCAAAAAACAGTGGTCCGATTGTGTGCTAGAGGAATACAGCTTCTATAAAAGAAATAAAACTGTTTTTTTTAACTATGTTAAATTTTACTGGAAAAAATATAATGGCACTTAGTTTCCTTGGTATAGGGCTCCTCTAGTCGATTCCTTGAAGCTTATAATTACTATTATAGCTGAGATACATATTCAATCACATAAGTAACAAAGGAGTATTCCTAGTTATGGGTGAGCTCTCCCTTTCTAGTCCCCGTCCCCTTCCCCTCAGTAATGGGCCAGATTATAGGTTGTGATACGCAATATTGCTTGACTGCGGTAACAAGCGTGCAACTTGATATTAAAAATCCATGGTAAGGCGACATCGTTCTTGTGCAACCTATACTTTCAAAGGAGACTGTGAATGTGCTAACCTGCCCTGATATTACAAGTTGAAAGCTATAGTTTGCGCTCGAGCAAAAGCCAAAACTGAAGTAAGTGTAAGAGTTAAAAAAGTTGCAGAAAACACACACAGGCGAACATATATATATATATACACACACACACATATACATACATCACATTTTTGTAAATTACCACACCTCCAAGACGACCACTGCCTTGCTAAAGAAGCTGAGGGTAAAGGTGATGGACTGGCCAAGCATGTCTCCAGACCTAAACCCTATTAAGCATCTGTGGGGCATCCTAAAACGGAAGGTGGGGGAGCGCAAGGTCTCTAACATCCACCAGCTCCGCAGCTCCGTGATGTTGTCATGGAGAAGTGGAAGAGGACTCCAGTGGCAACCTGTGAAGCTCTGGTGAACTCCATGCTCAAGAGGGTTAAGGCAGTGCTGGAAAATATTAGTGGCCACACAAAAACATAATTTATGCTTACCAGATAAATTCCTTTCCTTCCGGATAGGGAGAGACCATGGCTTCATTCCTTACTGTTGGGAAATACAACACCTGGCCACCAGAAGGAGGCAAAGACACCAAAGCTTAAATATCCCTCCTACTTACTCATTACCCCAGTCATTCTGCCGAGGGAACAAGGAAAAGTAGGAGAAACATTAGGGTATAAATGGTGCCAGAAGAATAAAATAAATAATAGGGGACTCTCCATATCCGGAAGGAAAGGAATTTATCTGGTAAGCATAAATTATGTTTTCCTTCCTAAGATAGGGAGAGTCCACTGCTTCATTCCTTACTGTTGGGAAAACTATACCCAAGCTCCAGAGGACACTGAATGAATAACGGGAGCGAATAAAAAGGAAGAGGTGGACCCTATTCTGAGAGCACCACAGCCTGCAAAACTCCTGAAAGCTGCTTCAACTGAAACAAAAACATTAAACTTGTAAAATTATGAAAAAGTATGTAAGGAGGACCAGGTAGCCGCCTTACAAATCTGATCCATAGAGGCCTTGTTCTTAAAGGCCCAAGAGGAAGCCACTGCTCTAGTGGAATGAGCCGTTATCCTCTCAGAAGGACGATGTCCCGCTGTCTCGTAAACTAAGCAGATGACACTCCTTAACCAAAAAGATGGTGAAGTCGAAGTAGCCTTCTGCCCCTTACGCTTCCTCGAATAGACAACAAACAAGAGGAAGATTGTCTAAACTCCTTAGTAGCCTGAAGATAGAAATTCAAGGCATGAACCACATCCAAATTGTGAAGTAAGCGTTCCTTCGATAAAGGAGGATTAGGACACAAGGAAAGAACCACAATCTCCTGATTGATGTTGCGATCTGACACAACCTTAGGAAGAAAACCTAATTTAGTACGTTAAACTGCCTTATCTGCATGAAAAATCAGATAAGGGGGCTCACATTGCAAAGCAGAGATCTCAGAAACTTTGCGCGCATAGGCAATTGCCAATAAAAAGAGAACCTTCCAAGATAATTTAATGTGAACAGAATGCAGAGGCTCAAACGGAACCTGTTGCAAAACCCGAAGAACAAGATTTAGGCTCCAAGGAGGAGCCCCAGATCTAAACACAGGTCTGATCCTAATCAGAGCCTTAAAGGATTGTACGTCTGGAAGCTCAGCCAGTCTCTTGTGCAATAAAACCGACGGGGCTGAAATCTGTCCCCTCAGGGAACTAGCAGAAAGGCCCTTCTCCAGCCCATCCTGGAGAAAAGATAAGATCCAGGCAATCTTAACTCTGTGCCAGGAAAAAGCACGCTCTTCACACCAGAATAAGTAGGTCCTCCACACCTTGTGGTAGATACGCCGAGTAACTGGTTTACGAGCGTGAATAAGAGTATCAATGACACTCTTAAAGAAACCTCCCTTGGTTAAGACTAAGCATTCAATCTCCATGCAGTCAGCCTCAGAGAAACATAAATTATGCTTTCTTTTCTTCTGATGGAAAGAGTTCACAGCTGCATTCATTACTTTTGGGAATAAGAACCTGGCCAAAAGGAGGAGGCTTAAATACTCCTCCCACTCCCCTCATCCCCCAGTCATTCTGCCAAGGAACAGTAGAAGAATATATCAGGGTGAAAGGTGCCAGAAGAATAAAACAAGGACACCCCACATCAAAATTACGAGTAGGGAGCTGTGGACTCTTTCCATCAGAAGAAAAGAAAATTATCAGGTAAGCAAAAATGTATGTTTTTCTTTTTAAATGGAAAGAGTCCACAGCTGCATTCATTACTTTTGGGAAAACAATACCCAAGCTATAGAGGACACTGAATGCCAAGACGGGAGGGTACAATAGGTGGCCCATTCTGAGGACACCAAGCCTGAAACCACTACCCACAAAAACCCCAGCTTCGTCCGAAGCCGAGAAACTTTGAAAGGAAAATCCCCGAGGACACTGACCCGCAGGTAATCCAGAGCCTAGCTAGAGACCGCAAAATCAGACTCAACTGAGCCAACAGGCCTCCAGGAGACACCATCGCCCAACAGTCGGTCCCTCCCCACTCACCCCTCACTAAAGAAGGGAACACCAGCCTAAACTCACAAAGGGAGAGGGCCAGGAAGAACCGAAGGAAAAAAAACGAAAGTTCACAAGATCCATAAAAGGAAAACCCCTCAGAGCGAGCTCAGCTCACAAGGGCCCAAATGGGTCCCGACAGACAAGGGGAGAGTACACCTAGACCAGGGGAACTGGAGGTATAGGACCATGCATAGAAACAGAAAACTTTCTCTCAAACGTCGTGCAAAAGCACCAAAAGACAACAGAAGACGGAGTCCTCACATAGTCCGAACTTGGAACACTGAAGTATTCCGCTACGAAAAAAACGTGTAACAGACCCGGACGAAAAACCTTGAGTCAAGAACACGCCCCCGTCCTCAGGATGACACAGGGAATACTTGCTGAGAGCAAAAGAACAGATTGCAAAAGACAACTCCCAGACAGAGGGCACACTCTAGGCAATCCAAGCCGCCAGACCTACCCACAGTTCTTCCAAAAAAGGGGGAAACATAACCTCCACGAGGTCCCCCAAGAAAGAGAAGTGACACCCCGAACCCGAGGAGGAACAATCCTAGACTCTCTGCTTGTAAGCTTAGGGAGCTAGCTACTATGCCCACCTAGATCCCGGAGATGACAACGTCTCTCAGAACCCACTCCCAGCCGGGCCAACCCAAGCAACGGCAGGTCTGAAACCGGGGAAAACCAGCTCAAAAACGAGCGGAAGAATGGCCACAGCCAATCCAACAGAGCACGGGTGCAACCCGACTCCTTAGAACAGACGACAGAACCCAAAGGATCCAGCAAAAGGTCCAACTTAGTCTTGGCACGGAGCCAGCAAGACTCCAAATGGAACGTAACCCAGAGAGAAAAACCCTTTCAGCTAGGGAAATTCACAGGTCCCATCTCCTGAACCAGGAGAAGCCTTAAGGAAAAGACCACATCCTAATAAAAAGGAGACTAAGCTCTCACCCAAGAAGGGGAAAAGGCTAAAAGGCAGCATCTTCCACAAGCAACGAGCCACAGGTTAAAGGGGAGATCAATACCCAACTCAAACGCCCTATTGAAAGTGATTCCCCTAAAAACTAGCCTGGTAACACGCAACCAATGTGCAGAGCAGTGAATTCAATGGATACTACAGCAAGCTGACCAAGGGAAACCGCCTAAGGTGCAACACAAGCCCAACGAGCAACGATCCTCAGAAAACCTGGCCAACCAAGACCAGGTCAAGTAATCCGAGTAAAAGGACATAGCCCAAGTTTCCAGGAACTGGGGAACCCCAAACCAACCCTGGAGCCTAAAGGTCCGGTAACAACCCACAACGGGATCCACAAGGGAAAATGCTGAATGAAACCCAGCACCCGGAAGCCCCAGGGAGAACAGGCCCGAACTCCCAACTGTTTAGATAAACAGTACCTGCAAACTGAACACCCCGTCTGAATAACAACCCAGACTACAGGGGATACTAAATGCGATATCCAGATCACCTAGATAACAAGAAAAACTTGCATGTCCCGACCTAAGGGAGAGACCACCCCTTGCCGAAGTCCCACTCTCCAAGGCAGGGCCGGCCCTAGCCATTGCGGGGCCCTAGGCATGATGACAAAATTGTGCCCCTTTCTCCCCGCCCAATCTCCGCCCCCCCAGCTTTTAAAATGAAAAAAAAAAAAGAGAAAAATTAAAGAAAAATAATTTAAGGTAATGCACAATATTTTTTATATATATATATATATATATATATATATATATATATATATATATATATATATATATATATATATATAAAAACATAAATCCACTAATGTGGAGCACTATAACATTGTATATATTGCAATATACCATTTGTACTATTGGAACAACTGTTTATGTATATAATGAAGAATTATGCTGACATTTAGGAACAGTTGAGTTGAACTGGGTCTGGGCCTTATTTTTATGTGTTTTCTTATGATAATAAGAACATTACAGAGACGCCAGGGCCGGCCCTAGCAAATGCAGGTCCCTAGGCAGATTGACAGCACGGGGCCACTACCCAGAACAAAAAATACTTAAATGGGGCAATGCACTGTACCACACAGAGATACTTATATACACATACATCCACACACTGAGACACATACACAGGTGTACACACACACACACACAGCCCACACACAATAAAATAAATGATGCTCCCAGCAATAAAATAAAGCCCCCAGCCCCACTGCAATAAAATGATGCCACAGTCTGCAATAAATGATGCCCCCAGCCGCACTGAAATAAATGAAGCCCCCTGCAATAAAATGATGCCCCCAACAAAAATATGATGCCCCCAGCAATAAAATGATGTCCCCAGCCCCCCAGCAATAAAATGAATCCCCCTGCAATAAAATGATGCCCCAGACCCCTTCAATCGCCCCAGCAAACAAATGAAGCCCAGCCCCCCTGCACAAAAATGATGCCCCAGCCCCCCTGCAATAAAATGATGCCCAGTCCCTCTACAATAAAATGATGCCCCATCCCCACTGCAATAAAATGATGCCCCAGCTCCCCTCCAATAAAATTTTGCACCCAACAAAAATATGTTGCCCCAAGCCCCCCTCCAATAAATGATGCCCCCAGCTCCACTGCAATAAATGATGTCCCCAGCAATAAAATGAAGCCCCCTTGCAATAAAATGATGCCCAGTCCCCCTGTAACAAAATGATGCCCCCAGCAATACAATTATGTCCCAGCTCCCCTGCAATAAAATGAAGCCCCCTTGCAATAAGATGATGCCCAGTCCCCCTGCAAAAAAACAAGGCCCCCAGCAATACAATTATGTCCCAGCTCCCCTGCAATAAAATGATGCCCCCAACAAAAATATGACGCCCCCAGACCCCCTGCAATAAAAGATGCCCCCAGCAATAAAATGAAGACCCCAGCCCCCCTGCAATAAAATGATGCCCCAGCCTCACTACAGTAAATGATGCCCCAGTGCCACTGCAATAAATGATGCCCCCAGCAATAAAATGATGCCCAGTTCCCCTGTAATAAAATGATGCCCCCAGCAAAAAAGATGCCCCAGCTCCCGTGCAATAAAATGATGCCCCCAGCCCCTGCAATAAAATGATGCCCCAGCTCCCCTGTAATAAAATGATGCCCCCAACAAAAAGATGATGCCCCAAGCCCCCCTGCAATAAATGATGCCCTACAATAAAATGAAGCCCCAACCCCCCTGCAATAAAATGATGCCCCAGCCCCACTGCAATAAATGATGCCCCCAGCAATAAAATGAAGCCCCTCTGCAGCAACAAAATGATGCCAGTCCCCCTGTAATAAAATGATGCCCCCTGCAATAAAATGATGCCCCCATCTCCCTTGCAATAAAATGATGCCCCCAACAAAAATATGATGTCCCCAGCCCCCCAGCAATAAAATGAATCCCCCTGCAATAAAATGATGCCCCAGACCCCTTCAATTGCCCCAGCCCCTTCAATTGCCTCCAGCAATAAAATGCTGCCACCATGGAGCTCTGCAGCTGAGCTGCTTACCATGATTCATGATGGGATGATGATCATGATGAATTCACAGCCAGCCAGCCAGCCAGCCAGCCCTGGCCCTCTACTCCTCGGTCCGACAGTCCCACACTCGGCTCTCATCCCACTCTCTCGACTCTGCTGTGCTCCTCCCGCCGGAGTCCCAAGGCTCACCGCTCCGCTCCCGAGTCCTGACAGTAACTGCGCGGCGCCAATTTTACAAAAAACAATGGCGGCAAAAAAAAATATGAATTTTTTTTTTATTGCACCGGCGGCGTGGCAGGGCCCCCCTAAGTGCGGGGCCCGAGGCAGCCGCCACACCCTAAGGCCGGCCCTGCTCCAAGGAGCCAAGGCAGTAAAAAGTCGTGCAACGACACTAGAGCTTCTAGTCTCACCAACAGCCTCAGGAAAATTAGGCAAGGGGATACCTCGAGGTCAAAAACACTCGAACAAAGACTGGTCTCCACATAACCTGCGCACAAGCGAATGAGCACAGGGAAAGGGGGCGCGAACCATCCCCAGTTCCGGGAGGAATCCCAACAAGCCCAAGGAGACCACGCCCAGTGTCCCCAACAGGAAACAACATCTCCCAGGCCCCTAATACGAGGCCTAACATGGAGATCACAGAGGGAGACCAAGAAGTCTCATAAAAACAGCTAGACAATACACAGTCGATGTGCAATGGCTGCAGCTGGTCACAATCCGCAACCCAACCACCGCAAGGCAGTCAAACTACCCTTTAACGTACTAGCTGCTGAGGACCAAGCCCAATGACATTCCTCGAGCCTCAAGAGAAAAAGGCCAAACCGCCACACGGCGGGAAGAAGGTGCTAAGCCCTCCAACTCTCCACCACGTGGGAGCGGAACACTAGGGTCTGGCAATACCAGACGCCATAGAACGACGCAGCGGAGAATCCACTGACCCAGTCATCCAAATCAAAGGCTATTAGGACTCAGACAATCCCTCTTGCCTTGTAGACCCACAGGTCCTCTAGAATGCTTAGTTGAATGATAACATGAGCACTCGGCACCTTGACCGGACCCATCTATCAAAACGGCGCCACGTGTCTGAACAGCCACAAGACAGAACCGAACCCAGCAGGAGCAGCCTGCATCCGGGTCCCAACCGTCAGGCCGTATAAATCCTCCCTCAGAGGGGAAGAAGGGAAACAGACAAACATAGGACAAACGTGTCCCCAAAAACACTTCCACCGAAGTAACAGAGAGCAATCGATCCCAGTGTAAGATTCCCGAAGGAAAATAATAATCCAAATAAAGACATCCTAACCGGATAAAAAGAAAATATAAGGCAACCCGTTGGTTTAGGGCTGCAACTAACGATTATTTTCATAAATCGATTAATCGGCCGATTATTTTTCATAAATCGATTAATCGACTAATCGGATATAAAATAAATAAATATTTGTTTTCCTATATTTAAAATAAAATCCACATACTGAGTGTTATAAATATAAACTTCCGACTAAAACTTTACATTAAAACAACTGTTGGTCCAATTTTTTAAGCAACAGAACAAATTTTTATAATTAAGCAAAACAAAACCACAAACTGTTTGAAAAGAGGTAGAACTAGTAATAGGTAGACTACCACTGTTTATAACATTCTGTTATAAACATAATCTCAACATGTCCACATGCTTCTGGCTAAGGCTGGTTCTCTTTTTTTTGCAAGCTATTTTGCCTGCAGCAGAGAAGAGGCACACAGATGGTGTTGAGGTGCCTGAGATGCATAAATAGGGTTTTGCCAATTTCAACAAGGTGGGTTATTTATTTTTGTTAGTTCCACCAATGCAAGGGAACTCTCAACAAAGTAAACCTGGACTTAATTTTAACATAAAAATATCTTTAATATCTATATGCAGTGGTAAATAACCATCTATAAGGTTAGGGGGAAAAATATCTAGTCCACTCTTAAAATAGCAGATATACTGTATATGCTTACAGAGGTTGAATTTGGTACATATTCCAATTAATTAAAAATAGAAAGAAAAAAAAAGGCAAACGGGCTAAAGACTATATCAGTAACAGGACACAGCCTTACACATTTATCTATAGAGTACATATAATCAGCAATAGCAAGCGATGAGCTAAAAATTGTGCAAACAGGTAATAGTGACATCAATTCATATAACAATATGCCATCAATCTAGGGCTAGGTGTAAATAACAAGCTTGGCACTATATCATGCAAAGCATAGTCCCAAATCACTTGATTTTATATAAACAATCCAAATTATGACTCCGATTTTATTTTTGGGTTGCACATAAGCCAGGAGTAGTTGTAAACTTAAAACTAAAACTTATACTGTCCATAAAAAGTGAAAAGTAAAATGTCCTTTAGGCTAAGGGCATAACCATAAAAGACAATACCATGTGCAGGAGCTCATTGGAGTAAAGAATCTGGTGCTGTGCACAGACCAACTAATTGCAAACCAACTAATCGATTATGAGATTCGTTGACAACTATTTTCATAATTGATTATTTTCGATTATGCTGATTAGTTGTTACAGCTCTACGTAAGTTAACGCCCAATAAGGAAACAGGCTTACCGCAGGACCAGCCGAACGGAGCCCTAATCCAAACAAACTAGGAAGGATCTCAAACAAGAACAGACAGGAGATTACATCATCCCCACATGTTTATTGAGGTGTACCATTCGAAGCAGACTGAAAATTCCCGTATCCGAGGATAGGATCATTTAATAACTGAAAAATATGTCTGAGTAGGACGCGAAGACGCGCCACTCTATAACGCAAGGCACAACACTCAGGGACAGTTACACCCGCAGGGAACTGTACAGGCCCTCTCCAAGGTGGTAGCCCCAGGGCAATAGGGCATGAGCACAAACGCACATAAACGTCCGGACTCTGTAGACGAATCGGGGGGGGGGGGGGGTCGGGGACACGCCGCCCTGCATGGAGGAATAATCATAAACTGGGTTACCCGCATGTGTAGAAGTATGGAGCGGTAGGGAATTAGTCTCTTGGAGGACGGGACCCCCAGAGGTGGATGGCTCAGCTGACCCTTGATTCCCCGAACCCGTGGAACCAGGCGCTCTCATATGGCATACAGAACAAAACTGGTTGACATGTGTCAACGAGGACAATCCGGATTCTTCACCGGACGTAGAATCTGAAATTTGCACACAATCTCAGCATCAGAATCCTCCATAACTGGATAGAGGAAAAGCAAATATGGACTAAAGGATTAACACAAAAACAGCACCTGACACCCACAATGGCTGGAGCACTCACCACCTCCTATGGCCAGACCCCAGCGAATTAGAAATTCTCCTTCGCCACACGGTCAGGAATGCGGAAATGGAAGACGGAACGTAACCACACCCGACCACAAGGTGAACCGTATAGTCCAAAAAAGCGTGCCTAACCCTAAGGTCGCGTCACTTCCAAAGGCCTCAATGATCCAACCACGAGCCCATAAACACCACACATAAGCAGGTTGAATCACATAACAAACATGATTATAAACCCCCCTGTTCAAGAACCCCCCTCAGGAGATATTAACCCTTGATTCCAAGATAATAAAGGAGACTCACTGAGACCCCTATGTTAAGTTAGACCCGCAAGGTAGTAGCTTCTCGGGAACACATTACATTACATTCATAAAGAAAGTAAAATGAAATGATCTTACCGGAATCTACGCCGTGGAACAGGAACACGGCCTTTCAAGTGTGATGGATAGTAGCATCGCCTCCGCCATGGACTTGAGAGAAGAAAGCAGACAGCGCAGCGAAGTTCGACAATGCCGATTGCTTGAGGAGCTGTTAACATGGGTCGGGATGGTTTCGCAGAAAGACTCTTCCTGCATCTCCGGACTCTAACTTTCATCCAAGCCCTCACTGAGAGACTGACAGGACTACTTAAAACTCCAGTCCCATGCCGAAGAGTACTACCCTCCATAAGAGACAAAACAATATCTGACACTTCTCTGCCAACCTCCTGGGACGAAAGGCAAAGAATGACTGGGGGATAAGGGGAGGAGTATTTAAGCCTTTGGCTGGGGTGTCTTTGCCTCCTCCTGCTGGCCAGGTTCTTATTCTCAAAAGTAATGAATACAGTTGTGGACTCTTTCCATTTAAGAAGAAAATCTAGATTTTGCTGAACAAATGGACCTTCTATCAGCAGGTCTCTGCGACAAGGAAGCTTCCACGGAGGAGATGAGGAAATCCCCACTAGATCCGCGAAACACGTCCTTCGCGGCCATGATGGAGCAATCAGGATTACTAATACCCGCTCCTGCTTGATGCGAGCCAACACTCGAGAAAGAAGCGGTAATGGAGGAAAAAGATATGAGTTTGAACCTCCAGGGCACTGCTAGTGCATCTATTAGATCTGCTTGGGGATCCCTCGACCCATACCTAGGTAGCTTGGTATTAAGACGGGACGCCATGAGATCTATCTCCGGCGTCCCCCACTTGCTGCATATCTCTGCAAACACCTGGGGATGGAGAGACCATTCCCCTGGATGGAAGAATTGCCTGCTGAGAAAATCCACCTCCCAGTTGTCCACACCCGTAATGTGGATCGATGACAGCGAACAGCTGTGGGCCTCCGCCCACTCCAGAATCTGAGATACTTCCTTCATTGCCAAGGAACTTCTCGTTCCCCCTTGATGGTTGATGTAAGCCACTGAGGTTATATTGTCTGATTGGAATCTGATAAACTGGGACAAACCCAGATGTGGCCAAGCCTTCAAGGCCTTGAAGATTTCCAGTAGTTCCAAAATATTGATCGGGAGGGAGGACTCCTGAATCCACAACCCCTGTGCCTTCCTGGCACCACAAACAGCTCCCCATCCGGATAGGCTTGTGTCCGTAGTCACAATCTCCCAGAATGGTCTTAGGAAGCATGACCCTCGGGACAGATGATCTGGACAGAGCCACCAAGAGAACGATTCTCTCGACCGGCTGTCTAATACAATCTGCTGAGACAGATCTGAATGATCTCCGTTCCACTGCCTCAGCATGCACAATGAATGATGTCCATGCAGGACACCATGAGACCAATCACCTCCATACACTGAGCCACAGAGGGACTCAAGGAGGTCCGGAGGGCAAGACATGCCGAAGTTAGCTTGCAACGTCTCTGGTCTGTTAGAGATATCCTCATGTATATAGAGTCTATTATAGTACCCAGGAATTCCACCCTGGTACTTGGGATAAGAGAACACTTTTCCAAGGTTATCTTCCATCCATGTGATCAAAGAAAACTGAGAAGGGACTCGCAAGACAAAAGGATGGTGCTTGCACCAGAATATCGTCCAAGTATGGGGCTACTGCAATGCCCTGAGTTCTGGCAATGGCTAGAAGAGCCCCCAGAACCTTCGTAAAGATTTTTGGAGCAGTAGCTAGGCTAAACGGAGGAGCAATAAACTGGAAGTGCTGGTCCAGGAAAGCAAACCTCAGGAACTGAAAGTGTTCCCTGTGGATTGGAACATGAAGGTAAACATCCTTCAGATCTATAGTGGTCATAAACTGTCCTTCCTGAATCAAAGGAAGGATGGACCTTATTGTCTCCATCTTGAAGGAAGGGACACTCAGAAATGTGTTTAGGCACTTTAGGTCCAGAATTGGGCGTTAAGTTCCCTCCTTCTTTGGGACCATAAAAAGGTTTGAATAAAACCCCAAACCTCTTTCTTCGATCGGCACCGGGACAACAACTCCTAAGGAGGATAGATCCCGAACGCACCCTAGAAAGGCATACCACAAATCCAGTTGAGAGTCTGGGACCGGGTACAACTTTTTAAAAATAAAGGCGAGGGGAAAAAGGAAGAACCAATTCTTTCCCATTCATTGTTAATAATGTTCACCAAAGGAAAAGTCAAAGGAACTTTCCTGTCTTCGTAAACTTAGGTATCATAGGTTCTTCAGGCAGCACAGCCTCTGGAACCTCTAACATAGACAGAACCTCCTTTAATAAAAAACGCAAGTGCTCAATTTTAAATCTAAAAGGATGGTTCCAAAACGCAAGTGCTCAATTTTAAATCTAAAGGATGGTTCCTCCGCAGCAGGAGGCTTAGATGCTAAGGACTCCGACCCAGAAAGTTCACCCTCTGAAGCTACAGAGGTTAACTCATCATCGGATAACTGGGACATAATAGCTAAATCTGATAAATATTTAGATGACTCCGGGTCAGGAGTGCTATGTTTAACTTTTCTCTTGCGTTTGTTAGACCAAGGTAATGCACTGAGAGCCGCAGACACTGCCCTTTGTAACTGTGCTTCAAAGTCTGCAGGAAGAAGGCCCCCTCCGAATGGAGGATTAGATGTGCTACGGGGAACTGCATGTTTAGTGGATAATGTAGCAAGGGTAGTAATCTCACGGGATGCCGAGTCCCGAGAGGTAGACGGCTCAGAGGGACTTCTTAGCAGGCTTGTCGTCCTTCTTAGACTTAAATGGTGTTAAGGCATGTGGAACATAATTGAGTGGGTGGGAAAACCACGGCCTCCTCAAAATATGAACAGGTATTATTTAGTACAGAAGGAGTACCTTCTAAGATGTCAAAGTCCTGCATAGTTCAGGTTATACCCACAGAAGGACACAAATAAAAACTTTTTATTATAGAAAACTGCACCTTTTTACTCCCAATGGCTGGGGCACTCACCACCTCCTAGACCCAGACAGTTAACAGAGGAAAAGCTTTCCTCAGGTTCAAGTCTCAGCTGGAATGGAGGAAATGAACATAGCCCACACCCGGTCACATGGAGTGAAAGACAGTACAAGTACAGCAAGTAATAGGAGCAATGCAACACTTTCAAAAACGAAAGTAAAACTTAAAAGTGTAACCTGTTTGTTACAGCCAAAAACACAGTCTATCAGCCCAGAAAAAAAAGTCACACAAAGCTGCATGTAAATAATTAATACACTGATTAATTAACCCCAACTGTTCAATAAACCTCCTTCAGAGTATATTAACCCTGGATCCTATCAAGGTATAAAGGAGCCACACTGTGACCCTGTTATAGCGTTTTATGTATACAATTTGAAATGATCTTAGCTCCAGGATCTATGCTGTGGAACAGAACAAAGCCCCTCAAGTGTGACAGTCTTATAGCAGCTCTCCTGACATGTACTTGAGTGAGAGAAAGCAGGCAGTGAAACTTGTCAATACTGATTGCTTAGGAGCTGTTAGCAGTAGTCTGGATGGTTTCGCAGAAAAACTTTCCCTGCATCTCCAGACTCTAACATTCATCAATACTCTCACTGAGAAGTTGACATGACTACTTAAAAAACACCAGTCCTGTCTCGAAGGGCAGATACCCTTTTTCAGGACTCTCTGAATCTTCTGACACTTCTCTGCCACCTCCTAACATGACGAAAGGCAAAGAATGACTGCGGTAATGAGGAAGTTGGAGGGATATTTAAGACTTTGGCTGGGGTGTCTTTGCCTCTTCCTGGTGGCCAGGTGTTGTATTTCCCAACAGTAAGGAATGAAGCTGTGGACTCTCCCTATCTTAGGAAGGAAATATTGACACTTTGGGCCCAATTTGGACATTTCCACTTAGGGGTGTACTCACTTTTGTTGCCAACGGTTTAGACATTAATGGCTATGTTAAGTTATTTTGAGGGGACAGCAAATTTACACTGTTATACAGGCTGTACACTCACTACTTTATATTGTAGCAAAGTGTAATTTCTTCAGTGTAGTCACATGAAAAGATAGAATAAAATATTTACGAAAATGTGAGGGGTGTACTCACTTTTGTGGGATACTGTACATACAGTCATGGCCAAAAATATTGTCACCCTTGCATTTTTGTCAGATAATGCACCACTTCTCCAAGAAAATTTTTGCAATTACAAATGATTAGGCATTCTCATGTTTATTTATTTTGTTTGTATTGGTATGACACAAAAAGTGGTGAAAAAAAGCCAAATCTGACACATTCCAGGCAAAACTCCAAAAATGGACTTGACAACATTAATCGGCACCTTCTCAAAATTGTAAGAAATAATTGCATTAAAAGTTTGTGATGCTCCTGTAATTTGTAATTAAAAACTCACCTGTATCAATTAACAATAACTATTTACTAACTATTCTACCTAGTTAAAATAAATACAAACTTGCCTGTAAAATAAAAATAAAGCCTAAGCTAGCTACAATGTAACTATTAGTTATATTGTAGCTAGCTTAGGGTTTATTTTACAGGTAAGTATTTAGTTTTAAATAGGAATTATTTAGGTAATGATAGTAATTTTATTTAGATTTATTTTAATTATATTTAAGTTAGGGGGTGTTAGCGTTAGACTTAGGTTTAGGGGTTAATAAATTTAGAATAGTGGCGGCGACGTTGGGGGCGGCAGATTAGGGGTTAATAAATGTAGGTAGGTTGCGGTGACATTGGGGGAGGGAGATTAGGGGTTAATAAATATAATGTAGGTGTCGGCAATGTTGGGGACAGCAGATTAGGGGTTAATAAGTATAATGTAGGTGTCGGCGATGTCCGGAGCGGCAGATTAGGGGTTGATAAGTATAATGTAGGTGTCGGTGATGGCAAAATAGGGGTTAATAAGTAAGATTAGGGGTGTTTAGACTCGGGGTTCATGTTAGGGTGTTAGGTGTAAACATAAAATGTGTTTCCCCATAGGAATCAATGGGGCTGCGTTACTGAGCTAAACGCTGCTTTTTTGCAGGTGTTAGACTTTTTCTCAGCCGGCTCTCCCCATTGATGTCTATGGGGAAATTGTGCACAAGCACGTACAACCAGCTCACCACTGACTTAAGCAGCGCTGGTATTGGAGTGCGGTATGGAGCACAATTTTGCTCTACACTCACTTCTTGTCTGTTAATGCCGGGTTTATAAAAACCTGTAATACCAGCGCTGTAGGAAAGTGAGCGGTGAGAATAAAGTGCAACGCACCCCTCTTACCACAAAACTCGTAATCTAACCGATAGGTAACAAACGTACAGGAAGTTACCCCTGTTTGAACTGCATGAGCTGCAGTTCAATCATCAAGGGCCCAAATTTCTATCATCCACATAGTGGTAAAAAGTTTGACATCAATGGATTCTATACATGTGAAAGTACCCATGTGGTAAACATAATAAAATGTCCATGTACCTTAGATTATTTAGGAGAGACCACTCGAAAAGTAAGAGATTGTATGAGCCAACATTGCTCGAATATTAGATGTAAGAATCTAGAGGCTCCCCTGTCCAAGCATTTCCTGGAAAAAGGCCATGGCATGAGCCAGTTAAGATGGCAAGTCATTGACCATATCAAAATTCCGAGGAATGGCATAGACAGGGAGAGATTTTTACAACAAAAAGAAATGTGGTGGATACATAAACTAGACACATTATCTCCTAAAGGTCTCAATAAGGACTATGATTTAGCCTGTTTTTTTAGACAATGTTTCTTCTAATAATTTTTTGTTTTTAAACTATGTTTTTACTTACTAGGTTTATTTATTTTTTGTTTTCTCTATTTCCCAGATGCATAGATTTTGAAAAAGCTATCCAGCTAGCTCACAGTCCATTTTCATGTTCTACTTCACAATTGAGAAAGTGATATAATCAAGGTCAATATTCCCTGACCCCTGTATATATGTACAGATACTTAGCTATAATATATCTCCCTAAGACACTATGTCTCTAACATTGTATGCAAACATAATGTTGTAAATTTTGTTATTGTTACAAAAATGTTTTTTAAAATCATTGAAAATGTTACATTGAAAGCCCACAAGAGGGAGCCATTGTACAGCCAATGGCTGTCTGGCACGAAAAATGAAGGTACTACCCCCGAAACGTCGCTTTTTTAATGTCTTAAATAAAGAGTTTTTCAGATATCCAGGGCTGTAGACCTTGTTGAATATTGGTATTACCCAGGGACTTGGCAGTATCCCTTGTCTACACGAGCACTGTTCAGGAGTGCAGTTCCATCACTGTTGATGTATGTATATTCTCCTCTGTGACAGCATTTTATTAACCCCTTAATGACCACAGCACTTTTCCATTTTCTGTCCGTTTGGGACCAAGGCTATTTTTACATATTTGCGGTGTTTGTGTTTAGCTGTAATTTTCTTCTTACTCATTTACTGTACCCACACATATTATATACCGTTTTTCTCGCCATTAAATGGACTTTCTAAAGATACCATTATTTTCATCATATCATATAATTTACTATAAAAAAATGATAAAATATGAGGAAAAAATGGAAAAAAACACACTTTTTCTAACTTTGACCCCCAAAATCTTTTACATATCTAAAACCACCAAAAAACACCCATGCTAAATAGTTTCTAAATTTTGTCCTGAGTTTAGAAATACCCAATGTTTACATGTTCTTTGCTTTTTTTGCAAGTTATAGGGCCATAAATACAAGTAGCACTTTGCTATTTCCAAACCATTTTTCTTCCAAAATTAGCGCTAGTTACATTAGAACACTGATATCTTTCAGGAATCCCTGAATATCCCTTGACATGTATATATATTTTTTTAGTAGACATCCCAAGGTATTGATCTAGGCCAATTTTGGTATATTTCATACCACCATTTCACCGCCAAATGCGATCAAATACAAAAAATCGTTCACTTTTTCACAAATTTTTTCACAAACTTTCGGTTTCTCACTGAAATTATTTACAAACAACTTGTGCAATTATGGCATAAATGGTTGTAAATTCTTCTCTGGGATCCCCTTTGTTCAGAAATAGCAGACATATATGGCTTTGGCGTTGCTTTTTGGTAATTAGAAGGCCGCTAAATGCCACTGCGCACCACAAGTGTATTATGCCCAGCAGTTAAGGGGTTAATTAGGGAGCTTTTAGGGAGCTTGTAGGGTTAATTTTAGCTTTAGTGTAGTGTAGTAGACAACCCCAAGTATTGATCTAGGCACATTTTGGTATATTTCATGCCGCCATTTCACCGCCAAATGCGATCAAATTAAAAAAAACTGAAATCATTTACAAACAGCTTGTGCAATTATGGCACAAATGGTTGTAAATGCTTGTCTGGGATCCCCTTTGTTCAGAAATAGCAGACATATATGACTTTGGTGTTGCTTTCTGGTAATTAGAAGGCCGCTAAATCCTGCTGCGCCTCACACGTGTATTATGGCTAGCAGTGAAGGGGTTAATTAGGGAGTTTGTAGGGAGCTTGCAGGGTTAATTTTAGCTTTAGTGTAGAGATCAGCCTCCCATCTGACACATCCCACCCCCTGATCCCTCCCAAACAGCTCCCTTCCCTCCCCCACCCCACAATTGTCCCCGCCATCTTAAGTACTGGCAGAAAGTCTGCCAGTACTAAAATAAAAGGTTTTTTTTTTAAAAAAAATATAATAATTTTTAGCATACTTACATATGCTACTGTGTAGGATCCCCCCCTTAGCCCCCAACCTCCCTGATCCCCCCCAAAACCGCTCTCTAACCCTCCCCTCTACCTTATTGGGGGCCATCTTGGGTACTGGCAGCTTTCTGCCAGTACCCAGTTTGCAATAAAAAGTGGTTTTTTTTTTTTTTTTTTTTCTGTAGTGTAGCTTCCCCAACCCCCCTCCCCCCCCCACAGACAAACCCCCACCACCTTGCTGATCGTAAAAAAATTTTGACATTTTTCACATTTTTTATTTTCAGCATTTTCTGTAGTGTAGCGGTTCCCACCCGCTCCCTCCCCGTGCACGCGCCCTCCCCCACCCTCCCGTGCACGCGCGCGCGCCAGTGCGTGCCCCCAGCCACCCCCGCCCACGATCCCGCCCCCCTTCACATAATCAGGGCCATCGATGGCCGCCACCCGCCTCCTGGTCCGGCTCCCACCCACCAACGCAGCAAGCCACCGATCTCCGGTGCAGAGAGGGCCACAGAGTGGCTCTCTCTGCACCGGATGGCTTGAAAAGGTTATTGCAGGATGCCTCCATATCGAGGCATCACTGCAATAACCGGAAAGCATCTGGAAGCGAGCAGGATCGCTTCCAGCTGCTTTCCACACTGAGGACGTGCAGGGTACGTTCTCAGGCATTAACTGCCTTTTTTCTGAGGACGTACCCTGCACGTCCTCAGTCATTAAGGGGTTAAAACATTTACAATAATTTCTAAGGGGAATTGTGATTGTTCAGGACGAAACTAAAATGTCCTCCAAATCCATATTTTGGATTCGACAAAAGTACAAAAACACGTATTAATGCAAAGAAAAACATTTTTATTTCATTCACAATAATGTAAAATGCAATACATTTTAAATAAGAAAAAGTATTGAACTGAGAAGCAGCTAACAATAAAAGATGTATTGAAAGCTAAGAATGTTTTTTTCCCAATATTAAAATAGCTAAATGTAAGAGTAAAGTTTTAATGTCAATAAAGCAAATGGTGCAGCCATGTTGTAACCTAGTTTCCATCTCTGATAAAGCCACATAGGAGCAGTTATAAATGGGTCACTAGAACCAGTGATTGTGTCTGCACTTTTATCAGGCATTGTCCATGAATCAGAACAAGATAAATTATGACAAGTATATTGCAAAGTTTTTTTTACAGCAAATAATTAAATATTTTATATTGCAATACTGAAGTGTTTAATCTTTAAAATGATAACAAGATATAGAAGTGCGATAACAACGTTTCATTCCCAGCACATTGAGTATCACAAAGCTGTCTTTCTAAAACAAAACGTGCATACTTTGTTGTCGCATAATTGTAATATTTACTCCGTCATATCCAGCATTTATTTGTAAAGGTTTAGGAGCAGGGATTAGTTAGAAGGAGTCTGTAAAAATGAATTTTCTATTAAAAATCATGTAAAAACAAAAAATGCACAAATACATAAAATAGACAACTTTGTATTATAGTCAGTGGCGTAAAGGTGACAAGGAACAGTAAACACCATATAAAATATTAGTTAAGCATGGTTGTGCATTATTATGTACTTTCATTATTAAAGCAACAGTCAATTCCCAAATTGTTATTGTATAAAAAGATAGATAATGCCTTTACTACCCAATCCCCTAGCTTTTGCAAAACTGGGGAATGAGTAATAAAGGGATTATCTATCTTTTTAAACAATAAACATTTTTGAGTTGACTGTCCGTTTAACTGTGCTGTCTCTTCCTGTCATTTCTTGCAGCATGCTGTAGTTATCATGAGATTATCTGTGTATGCAACTATACTAAAATAAGTGTCACATGTCACCCCCAAGGCATAACATGCTGTAATCTGAGATGTCATCACAGAAAATGCAGCATGTCTGCAGAAAGAATAGGACACATGCAGGATGTGTTTGCGCTTTCACTTTGCAGCACTGCTCCACATTAGACTGTTCTCTTCAAACAGGCCTTTGCTCTGGCTGCACTGTGTAAGTTTTCCTAAACACAGTGCATCCAGAGCAAAGTGCTGTTTGAAGAAAACAGTCAAATATGGAGCAGCGCTGCAAAGCAGCAGAGCATTTATTGTTTATTGGCTCTCGGGGATTTTTTTCAACCCTCCCCTAGCCTCTCCTGATCTGCAAAGTTTTAACTTCTAAATGTAAGATGTTCTTGTGAGCACTGTGCCTTTTTTATTACTACATTTCTACCTTGTGATGTTAGATTAAGAGAAAAGGAAACACATTTATATGAGACATTTCTAAAAAGCTTTACTCTAAACTTAATCAACAAATTGCAATTGAGCTGGTGCTTAAGTGCAACTGCCTAATTTAAATTTTATTTCTAAATGACCTACAGAAAATTTGTCTCAAAAAAAAATCTCATTGCAGAAAGTGAAGAAAGGTTCTGCCTATGGGCATGTCACCTATCTCAGTACTGCAGTTATCATGAGATTGTCTAGTTATATGACAATCCTACAATGAGCCTCACATGGCCCAGTGGGAAAGGAGACCAGAAATCCCACTAATTGCATACTGTAGCTATAACAAGATAATGCTACAGTGAGACTACCATGGCATTTCAGAGTAGACCCTAATTAGTTACAACAAGGTAGAACAGGAACACAAATTTTATCAGGACTTTTCAGTGGGTGTATTCTTGAGCTGCTCTGCAGTGCCAAAATCCTGTAAAATGTGTACATATGTTTGGCAATGTGTGATTTAATTGCTAATATATATCATGCAGATAGAGAGAAAGGGACAGCAAGAAAGAGGAAGAGTGAGAGAGAGAGAGAGAGAGAGAGAGAGAGAGAGAGAAAACAAGATACAGCAAGAGAGAGAAAGTAAGCGAGAGTGAAAGAAAGAGAGACAGCAAGAGTGAGAGAAAGTGACAGCAAAAGAGAAAAAATCAGTGAGAGACAGTGGGAGTGTGACAGGGAAAGAGTGAAAGTGACAGCAAACGAAAAAAACCTTAGAGAGCGATAGCAAAAGTGTGACAGCAAGAGAGAGAGTGTGACATTGAGAAAGTAACAGCAAAAGAGAGAAAAAGCGTGACAGCGTGTGAGAGTGACAGAGTGAGAGTAACAGCTGGAAAGAGACAGCGAGTGTGACAGCAAGTGTGAAAGACAAAGCAAGAGAAAACGACAGTAAGAGAAAAGGGACAGCATAAGACAGAGAAAAAAAGCGTGAGAGTGTGACAGCAAGAGAGGCAGAGAAAGCAAAAGTGAAAGAAATGAGACCAAGAGAAAGGGACAGTGAGAAAGTGACATAAATGAGAGAGAGATAAAGCATACAGCAAGAGAGTGACAGAGTGAGAGGCAGCATGAGACAGAGAAAGACAGAAAGAGAGTGAGAGAGCGCGCAAGAGAAAGTGACATCAAAAAAAGAGAAAAAGCATGAGAGTGACAGTGGGAGAGAGTAAAAGCGTGAGATAGGAAGTGAGAGGCAGTTACAGAGAAAATGCAAGAGAGGCAGCGTGGGAGAGAGACAGCGTGAGAGAGAGAGCGCGAGAGAGAGAGGAGGCGTGAGAGAGAGAGAGAGAGAGAAGGCGTAAGAGATATAGAGAGAGCCAGCGTGAGAGAGAGAGAGAGAAAGAGAGACAGCGTGAGAGAGACACAGCGTGAGAGAGAGAGACACAGCGAGAGAGAGAGAGAGACAGCATGAGAGAGACACAGCGTGAGAGAGAGAGAGAGCGAGGAGGCGTGAGAGAGAGAGAGAGATAGGAGGCGTGAGAGAGATAGGAGGCGTGAGAGAGATAGGAGGCGTGAGAGAGATAGGAGGCGTGAGAGAGATAGGAGGCGTGAGAGAGAGCGAGAGGCAGCGTAAGAGAGATAGAGAGAGCCAGCGTGAGAGAGAGAGAGACAGCGCGCGAGAGAGACAGAGTGAGAGAGACAGCGTGAGAGAGAGAGAGACACAGCGTGAGAGACAGCGAGAGAGCGAGAGAGAGAGAGATAGGAGGCGTGAGAGAGATAGGAGGCGTGAGAGAGAGAGAGATAGGAGGCGTGAGAGACAGAGACAGCGTAAGAGAGATAGAGAGACAGCGTAAGAGAGAGAGAGAGAGAGACAGCGTAAGAGAGAGAGAGAGAGAGAGACACAGCATGAGAGAGAAAGTAAGAGAGTGAAAGAAAGAGAGACAGCAAGAGTGAGAGAAAGTGACAGCAAAAGAGAAAAAGCATGAGAAAGAATCAGTGAGAGACAGTGGGAGTGTGACAGGGAAAGAGTGAAAGTGACAGCAAACAAAAAAACATGAGAGAGCAATAGCAAAAGTGTGACAGCAAGAGAGAGAGAGACAGACAGCATGAGAGAGAGAGACAGCATGAGAGAGAGAGAGCATGAGAGAGAGAGAGACAGCATGAGAGAGAGAGACAGCATGAGAGAGAGAGAGCATGAAAGAGAGAGAGGCAGTGTGAGAGAGAGACACACAGAGTGAGAGGCAGCGTGAGAGAGTGACAGCAAGATAGAAAAAGAATGACAGAGGGACAGAAGAGAGAGAGTCAGGGTGAGAGAGAGGCAGCATGAAAAAGTAAAAGCGATAGAGAGGAAGTGAGAGGCAGTGACAGAAGAAATACTAGAGAGAGGCAGTGTGTAAGAGAGTGACAGCGTGAGAGGCAGTGTGAAAGTGATAGCCACAGAGAGGGAGAGAGAGAGAGACACACATACAGGTACACTGTGTGCCTCTGTCTCTTTTTCTGTCACTCTCTCTGTCAGTTTCACTCTTGCTGTCTCTATCAATCTCTCGTACATTGTCACTCTCTCTTGCTGCCACTGTCTCTCTGCCTCTCGCTTTCTCTCACTCTCTCCTGCCGTCACACTCACATGCTTTTTCTGTCTTTTGCTGTCACTTTCTCGCTGTCACACTCTCTCTCTTGTTGTTACTCTCTTACGCCATCACTCTCTCTCACTGTGTGTCTCTCTTTTTCTGTCACTCTCTCTTACGCCTTTTCTCTCCCTCTTTTTCCGTCACTTTCTCTATTGCTATTACGCTTTCTCTCGCTGTCCCTCTCTCTTGCTCTCAAGAGTTAAAGAATTGGTAAACTGTACATGTTTTTAAATCAAGGCTGGAATCTAAGTGATATTTTAGAGGGACGTTAAATAGATCACTTCTAATGAAGATGCGCAGTAATTTACTTTTTAATCTAGCCGTGCCATTTTAATACCCCTTTCTCCAGTCGGCCACTTTAAAAATCTTTTTTTTTTTTTGTGAGCTAACGGTTTGAACTGTTCTCAAATCAGCGCTCTAGCCGTACGGAACTTTTTTGTAGCTAGAGCATTGATTGGAGCGTGGGGTATTGGAATGGTAAGGCTAGATTATAAAGTAAGTTATAGCTCATCTTGATTAAAAGTGATCAATTAAAGGGTTACGAGCCATCTGGTTAAGCACCTGGGTAGTGCTTGGAGATTGGTGGCTAAATGTACCCACCAATCAGCAAGCGCTATCCAGGGTGCTGAACCGAAAATGGGCCGGCTCCAAAGCTTACAGTCCTGCTTTTCCAAATAAAGATACCTAGAGTACGAAGAAAAATGGATAATAGGAGTAAATTAGAAAGTTACCTAAAATTGCATGCTCTGTCTGAATCATGAAATAAAAAAAAATTAGGTTCAGTATCCCTTTAAAGTCCATGTAAGATATTGCTTAGATTCCAGACCTGATTAAAAACATGTAAAGTTTAGCATAACTAACGCTTCTCCAACAGTCATACATAGATTATTATGCCCAAGGTAGTTAAGATATATAGTGATAATCAGGACCGTCTTTAACACAGGGCAAAAGGGGCAGCTGCCCAGGGCCCAGTTTCTGTTGAGGGGCCCAAGAGTCCTAAAAAAAAAAAAAAAAAAAAAAAAAAAATTTTTTTTTTTTTTTTTTAATGGTTCATACCAGACTGCTGATGTGACATGGGGAACACACACATTCTATCCTAATACAAAGTACTCTGTGTATATATATATATATATATATATTTTTTTTTTTTTATTTTATTTTTTTTAAACTGTGCCAGACCGTGCTGGTGTCATGTGACATGCCAAGCTATTGCCATGTGCTGTTTTAGATGTGCACTGTGCAGCACTGAATGCTAAGCCCTAACTCGGCATCCAGCCATTCCCACTGCATAATAAAAGGTCCTACTGGGGTTACCACTATTACCAGGTCACTGCTCTAGTTGTGGGGATTGTTTCTGGGTAGGGCTGACTGTAGGCGCATGCAGCAGAAAGCTGGAGCGGCAAGCACGTGAGGATTTGAGCATCTGTGCAGCTGCACACACTGCTCTCTTCAGTCTTGAGGCTGTGCAACTCATCTCACACTGTATCCATGCAGCCTTGGACAGACAGCATCCAGTCTGCTGGTCCCCTTAGCCCTGCTCTTTCTGCTGTGGCCCTAAGATCAACTAACTGAAGTTTGTTAGGGGAACAGTGCTTTGTAGAAAGGTGTCAGTGGGAAGAATAAGTGAGTGCACACACACCCCTCCCCATGCAGCATTGTCTAGTGCAAGGTTAGAGGTAACTTGTTCCTAGCAAAGAAGTGACATGTGCTGCTGTGGCTGATGTATAGTGTCATGCTGATACTTCACACATTAATGTAAGGTTTATTTTTATAGTTTTTGTTTTCTCTCTGTCTCAGATTTTACAGCTTACCATAGTAGTTCTGCTGTTCCAGTCAGTAAACTTATACTGCACATCCATGCTTCCTCCTTTACCTTGCTTTGCTCCTGTTGGCTGCCCTAAATCTCTTTAACCAACTAACCTCACACCAGAATCACATTCAAAAGACTATTAAATGAATCCACAGTGGAGGAATTTATATATTTATTTACTTATTAGTACTGCTTAGGTCCAGTTTCACATATTGCAATTTATTTCATTTTTTTTAAATGATTAGCTCAGTAGTGGATAATCCACTGCTGGGCTAATAATAAAAAAAAAATGATTTAGTTGTTTTTTGGGATGTTGGGGTGGAGAGCGAAATTGCATGGGGGGGGGCAAGAAAATTTTCGCCCAGGGTCCAGTCAATATTAAAGACGGCCCTGGTGATAATATATGCTTGTTAAATAGGACATTAAACACTAAATAAATGCTAGATAGAATGATGCATTTAAAGAAAAAATTAGTTTGAGAATAACATGTAGCTGTATTTTTAAAGTTTTATTAGCTGTTTAAATATTGACAAAATAAGTGCAAAGTTTTAGTGGCTATAAAACAAAGGGAGCTGCCATGTTGTAACTTAGGTTACCTTCTCTGCTGTAGCCAACTAGGGACAGTTATAAATAAGTAACAAAAGTGTGCAGCCAATGGCTGTGTGGAATATAACAGTGTTCTACACTTCCATTTCTAACAGGAACTGAAAAGCTCACAATTTCATAATGGAATTACAGGAAAAGGGGACAAAATAAATAATAAAAGTATATTGCAGAGTTTTTTTTATATATACCATTTATCATTTTATATTACCATCTCAAAGTGTTGAATGTTCCTTTAAAAGGACAGTATATACCAACTGTCATATAACTGCATGTAATAGACACTAGTATAAAGAAGAATATGCACAGATACTGAACAAATAATCTAGTATAAAACTTTTTTTTTAAACTTACTTAGAAGATCCCAGTTTAGCACTATTGATGAGGTAAGGCTGGGACACCCAGTGAAAAGGACTGGGAAAACAGGAACAGCAGACAATCCATCCCCCTTCCCTGCATATGAAAAGACAGATTATACAAACAGGAGCCGCAGGGGTCTGTAGACATCGGTATACATCTAAAACTTTGGGGCTTTGTTAGGAGTCTGAAAATCAGCACAATGATATTTAAAAATCAGCAAAATTAAACATTTTTACAAAAAAACACTCCCAGGTGGGCTATATAAAAGGATCATGTACAAAACATGTATGCAAAGAAAATTCTAGTGTACAATCTATTTAACCATTTCCTGTTCTTATGCTTTTATATCCATTTTAAATACAAGTTTAAAATATATAGCTTAATAAATCTAGCTAAATGTCACTAATTATGTAATGACCACAAACATATACAAGACAACAATTTGTGTATATAAATAGTTAGCAGATTCAGTTGTACTTATCTTAGTGATTTTCCATTACTCATCTGCAATCCAAATACAAAAATGAAGAAATAAAACAAATGTTGGGCTCCATATGTAATCTCACTACCTTGCCACATTCATAAACTCAGATAACCACTCCTGACCAATCACACAGCTGCAGATGTAAAACAGAAGTTTTTTTTATTGATTTGAGTATCCCTTCTGCTTCCTCAACTCTCTCATACCATGTGATCACTGCAAGTCACGTGACTGCTGTAACGTCAGAAGGTCCTTTAGAGGAATGGAATCTAGCTGCTACCAAACACTCCTGACTTTTTCCCATCTGAATCTTGACTTTTCCACGAGGTCACGTGACAAAATATACTTCCTAACCACCAGCCGAAACCAAAACGTGGCCACGTGGAAGTTTCTAACAACAATGTTACGTCAAATGAAGAAAAAAAACAAGGAAGTATCGGGCTAGCAGAGCCTCCGGAAATTCCCAGCAAGCACTGACCTACCTCATTGTTACCATGGGGTGTGTCTGTCGTCCCTGGCCCTGGACAGAGTAACTCTCCTCACCATGGCGGAAGGTGGTTTAGCGATAACTGAATGGGGTCGGCTGGAGTCTGCAATCATCAGCGGTCTCAGGCATCTGAGAGATCGGTACCTACAGAGATCGCGTGTCTGGGGAGAGCAGAACAGAGATGTCACTGAAAGGGAACTATCAAGTGACAGCAGCGACCTGAATTTGACTTCCCTCTGTGGGTTACCGGTGAGCAACAGAGAGATCTAAGTTTTATTGAGCCGTTACAGTGTGATAAGGCTGCAAGTGAGTGTGTGCTCTAGTGACTATGAACAAAAATTCTGGGTGATAACTTCATCTGTGGGAAGAAAGTGACTGAATGTTGCTTGCAACTGACAGATCCCTGAGTGCACGAGATTTGCAAGTCCAGGAACCAGGGAGCAACTCTTCCTAGGATAACTTAAAGGGACACTGAACCCATTTTTTTTCTTTCATGATTCAGATAGATAGAGCATGACATTTTAATCAACTTTCTAATTTGCTCCTATTATCACATTTTCTTCATTCTCTTGGTATCTTTATTTGAAATGCAAGAACGTAAGTTTAGATGCCGGTCCATTTTTGGTGAACAACCTGGGTTGCTCTTGCTGATTGGTGGATAAATTCATCCACCAATAAAAAAGTACTGTCCAGAGTTCTGAACACCAAAAAATGCTTAGATGCATTATTTTTTAAATAAAGATAGCAAGAGAACGAAGAAACATTTATAATAGGAGTAAATTAGAAAGTTGCTTAAATTTGCATGCTCTATCTGAATCACAGAATAAAAAATTTGGATTCAGTGTCCCTTTAAGGGACATAAACCCCCCCCCCCCCATTTTTCTTTCATGATTCAAAAAGAGCAAGCAATTTTAAACAACTTTATAATTTACTTCTTTATTTTATTTGCTTCATTCTCTTAATATCCTTTTGCTGAAAGCATATCTAGATAGGCTCAGTAGCTGCTGATTGGTGGCTGCACATAGATACCTCGTGTGATTTGCTCACCCATGTGCATCACTATTTCTTCAACAAAGGATATCTAAAGAATAAAGCAAATTAGATAATTATATTACAATGTTGTTTAAAATTGTATTCTCTCCCTGAATCATGAAAGAAAATTTTGGGTTTGGTGTCTCTTTAGGTCTCCCAGCATATGTGACAGCTCACATTAATTTGCTGGCTATTGATTGTTTCTTGTATATTTGACAGCACTCTGTGTAGGGAGCTAGTTAATGACAGATCCCAGTGTGATAGTCTGTTTTGTGTGAGGGACAACTCACTGAGTTCTGCTCCATTTCATTTTCCTTCTGACACCTGCAGACTGATTGCCATCTCACTAAAGGCCTTATGAGCGTCTATAACATGTTACTGGGAACATATTACTGTGACAAAATATTTATTATACAGTGCCACTTTAAGTCACTTGTATTTACTAACATGTTGCTTTAAAGGGATACTGAACCCAAATTATCCTATTATCAATTTTTCTTCATTCTCTTATTATCTTTATTGGAAAAAGCAGGAATGTAAGCTTAAGAGCCGGCCCGTTTTTGGTTCAGGACCCTGGATAGCGCTTGCTGATTGGAATGCTAGACTTTCTCAAAAAACAAAACAACAAACATACAAAATTAATTAAGATTGTGTTAGGGTTAAAGGTTAATGAAACCCCAAATTTTTGTTTAAAAATTTAGATAGACCATAGAATTTTAGACAACTTTCCAATTTACTTCTTTTATCAGTTTTGCTTAATTATCTTGGTATCCTTTCTTGAAGGAGCAGCAATGCACTATTGGGAGCTAGCTGAACATATTGGTAAGCCAGTGGTAAGAGGTATAAATGTGCAGCCACCAATTAGCAGCTAATTTCCAGCTCCCCAGCCTAGATAGATATGCTTTTTAACCAAGGATACCAATATAATTAAGCAAATTACATAAAAGAAGCAAATTGGAAAGTTGTTTACAATTGTATGTTCTAGCTGAATCATGAAAGAAAATGTTTGTGTTTCATGTCCCTTTAAAGGGATAGTCTAGTCAAAATTAAACTTTCATGATTCAGATAGAACATGCAATTTTAAGTAACTTTCTAATTTATTCCTATTATAGATTTTTCTTCGTTCTCTTGGTATCTTTATTTGAATGTAAGTATAGGAGCCGGCCCGTTTTTGGTTCAGCACCTGGGTAGCGCTTGCTGATTGGTGGCTAAATTTAGACACCAATCAGAAAGTGCTACCCAGGTGCTGAACCAAAAATGGGCCGGCTCCTCCTATGCTTAGATTTTTACTTTTTCAAATAAAGATACCAAGAGAACGAAGAAAATTTGATAATAGGAGTAAATTAGAAAGTTGCTTAAAATTACATGCTCTATCTGAATCGTGAAAGTTTAATTTTGACTAGACAATTCCTTCAAGATGGTTATGTATAATAAGTAGCAGATCAATGTCCTGAACTCAAAACCGTTCACATTTTTGCCAGGTCACTGAACCATAATACAAACATTATAAATGTGTGATTAAAGCTGCTAGTATAACATGGAGAAATAACAGGAACAGAAAAGAATAATACAGCGCTAAAATCCAAAGGTTTATCTAAGCCACTCTCCTGCCACCTCCCCTAGATGGCAAAATTATAAAACTCAACAAAAAACGTAAATGAGAGGGCGCTAAAAGCTAAGAGAAACCAACACACTTAATCAGCATTAATTAGGCATCCATAATAAAGAAAAGAATACACCAAGTAATTTAAAAAGTTTTACTATCAAAAATAAATTGCACAATATGCGGGACGTCTCCCTGCAGAGGATAAATATTACAAATAAAATAAATCAAAAGAAAAGTACTATATGGAATACCACCCTAAAAATTAAAAATGTAAAAAATGAAAAAATATCAAAAATCAAAAAACAAAAAACAAAAATCTAAAAAACAATATTGCTGGCTAAGAGAATGTCCAATCTAAGGAAACGTCACATGTTCCTCTTTGTTGCTGTGGGATCCAGTGTATATCAGGGTTGGAAAACAAATGTTGCTGATTAGAAAGTGTCAATATAGTAGTTACTCCTTATGTTTGTATCAACTCTTCAAGTGTTAACACATATAGCAATTGTTTCCCATAATCTTATGTGTAGGCCAAAATACTGCTTCAGTATATGCAGAATGTGCAGTAGGTGGGACTTTGTTTATCAAAAAGGTATATTTGGATCACTACAGATAAATGAATATTGACTCTGTGAGCCTTGTTCGATAGTCACTAATTATTAGTATTTGTATACACTTCTCACCTTAACAGCCTGCTGTATGACATTTTACTTAGCAAAAATTACTTATACTTTTTACCGGAACTTTTCCTCGCCAAGCGCGATGACACTCTTAAGCGGCTGTGTGCCAGATGATCGCTTGTGACAGGCAGCTTGGGGTAATACCGGAAACTTTTCCTCGCCAAGTTCGATGACAATCTTGAACGGCTGTATATCAGATGACCACACTTGACAGGCAGCTGGGGTAATGCCGGAATCTTTTCTTCTCCGAAACCGTTACCTCTCCAGTCAGCGTCTTTACAGATTTTCACCTCCGTTGGTTGTATGCAGCTGTAGCAAAAGGGTAATCAGCTGAGCTGATATTGTGAAGCAACCTCCGCTCTTAGCGTATTCCACGCGCGGGTAATCTACTAGGTACCTAGTTGTAAGTTCTTGACAGGGTCAGCAACTCTCTTTCTCTACGCGTTTCACCCGTGTAGATGGGCTTTCTCAAGATGACAGTTGCTCCCGGAACTCATGTTTAAAAATCCGCTGCTGTGTTTCAATTGGATGATCATTTTCCTCAATTAGATCTTAAGGTGAGTTGCTAGTTAAGGTGGTATGTAGAGATCCAGAACAAAATTTTTTTGCTGCAACATTTGAATATTAGTCATTTAAAGGAGTTTCTATAAGTTTTTACTGGCCCCAGGAAATTTCGATTATTTGACATGGGTTATATCCGTACATTAAAGTTTTTCTTCAAAATACTATTTGAAGTATAAAGTGCTAAATGCATTAACAGAAAAAACATTATTAGGGTGGTATATTCCATTAGGTGGTATTCCAAAGTTTAAAAATTACTCTAAATTTACTCTATAGTTTAAACAATTTACTCTAAATAAAAGGAGTTAGTAATCAGATTGTACTCTGTATTCTTTACTGGCTTCTAAATGTGATATCTTTTATGGACTTTATTTATTAGAATTTGTTCTCCTGAAGGTACATTTTAAGATGTATAGCAGTACTGTTAAATGGTCCATGCCTGGCTTTGTCATAGAATTGTGTTATTGTTTTTTTCGGTAGTACATATTATTAGAAATCTGGGAAAGTTATTTGTATATAAAAAACAGAAGATGTGAATTGGTCACTTTGGGCTTATACTTTACATATAGTCTATAATTTGGGGGGTCTCTCTTGCTTTTAGACTCCTAGAAATGGTGATAGGTCCATTTCTGAATTCAGACCTCTTGGATGGAGGGTGTCAAGTTGATATATGAGCTCAGATTCCTTCTTTAATAACTTTTTTTCAAAATTGCCCCCTCTCCAGTCTCCTCTCACTATATGTATACCCCAAAATTTGAAGTGTTGCAGACTATTATTGTGGGTTTCCCTAAAATGCTTATAGAGATGGGTATCCATAAAAGATATCACATTTAGAAGCCAGTAAAGAATACAGAGTACAATCTGATTACTAACTCCTTTTATTTAGAGTAAATTGTTTAAACTATAGAGTAAATTTAGAGTAATTTTTAAACTTTGGAATACCACCTAATGGAATATACCACCCTAATAATGTTTTTTCTGTTAATGCATTTAGCACTTTATACTTCAAATAGTATTTTGAAGAAAAACTTTAATGTACGGATATAACCCATGTCAAATAATCGAAATTTCCTGGGGCCAGTAAAAACTTATAGAAACTCCTTTAAATGACTAATATTCAAATGTTGCAGCAAAAAAGTTTTGTTCTGGATCTCTACATACCACCTTAACTAGCATCTCACCTTAAGATCTAATTGAGGAAAATGATCATCCAATTGAAACACAGCAGCGGATTTTTAAACATGAGTTCCGGGAGCAACTGTCATCTTGAGAAAGCCCATCTACACGGGTGAAACGCGTAGAGAAAGAGAGTTGCTGACCCTGTCAAGAACTTACAACTAGGTACCTAGTAGATTACCCGCGCGTGGAATACGCTAAGAGCGGAGGTTGCTTCACAATATCAGCTCAGCTGATTACCCTTTTGCTACAGCTGCATACAACCAACGGAGGTGAAAATCTGTAAAGACGCTGACTGGAGAGGTAACGGTTTCGGAGAAGAAAAGATTCCGGCATTACCCCAGCTGCCTGTCAAGTGTGGTCATCTGATATACAGCCGTTCAAGATTGTCATCGAACTTGGCGAGGAAAAGATTCCGGTATTACCCCAAGCTGCCTGTCACAAGCGATCATCTGGCACACAGCCGCTTAAGAGTGTCATCGCGCTTGGCGAGGAAAAGTTCCGGTAAAAAGTATAAGTAATTTTTGCTAAGTAAAATGTCATACAGCAGGCTGTTAAGGTGAGAAGTGTATACAAATACTAATAATTAGTGACTATCGAACAAGGCTCACAGAGTCAATATTCATTTATCTGTAGTGATCCAAATATACCTTTCTTCATAAACAAAGTCCCACCTACTGCACATTCTGCATATACTGAAGCAGTATTTTGGCCTACACATAAGATTATGGGAAACAATTGCTATATGTGTTAACACTTGAAGAGTTGATACAAACATAAGGAGTAACTACTATATTGACACTTTCTAATCAGCAACATTTGTTTTCCAACACTGATACACACTGGATCCCACAGCAACAAAGAGGAACATGTGACGTTTCCTTAGATTGGACATTCTCTTAGCCAGCAATATTGTTTTTTAGATTTTTGTTTTTTGATTTTTGATATTTTTTCATTTTTTACATTTTTAATTTTTAGGGTGGTATTCCATATAGTACTTTTCTTTTGATTTATTTTATTTGTAATATTTATCCTCTGCAGGGAGACGTCCCGCATATTGTGCAATTTATTTTTGATAGTAAAACTTTTTAAATTACTTGGTGTATTGTTTTCTTTATTATGGATGCCTAATTAATGCTGATTAAGTGTGTTGGTTTCTCTTAGCTTTTAGCGCCCTCTCATTTACGTTTTTTGTTGAGTTTCATAATACAAACATAGCAATGCAGATTAAAACAATATAATATATATATATGTGTGTGTGTGTATGTGTGTTTTATGAAAAACAGCATATAGAGTCTGCCGTCTGTTTTTTTTGCATCACATTTTAAATGATTTTTTCAGAATATTTTATTTATTTAAAAAGCGTGTATTAAAAATTCAAAATGAAACTTTCTTGATTTAGATTCAATGTTAATCAATTTATTTATCTTATTAAATTTGCTTAATTTTCTTAGTATCCTTTGTTGAATGCACTACTGGGAGATTGTTTTTTTAGACATAATGCTATTGCACACTTAAAGGGATAGTCTATTTTATTGTTTTAGAAGATAGATAATCCCTTTATTTGCCATTCCCCAGTTTTGCATAACCAACACAGTTATATTAATATACTTTTTACCTCTGTGATTACCTTGTAGCTAAGCCTCTTCTGACAGCCCCCTGATCACATGACTTTTTATTTATTATCTATTGACTTGCATTTAGTACTGTGTTGTGCTAAATCTTAAATAACTCCTCCGGTGTGACCACAATGTTATGTATATGGCCCACATAAACTAGCAGTCTCCTGTTGTGAAAAGCAAATAAAAAAGCATGTGATAAGAGACTGTCTATAGTGGCTTAGAAACTGGCAGACATTTAGAGGTTTTAATGTTATAAAGTATATTAATATAACAATGTTGGTTATGCAAAACTGGGGAATGGGTAGTAAAGACGTTATCTATTTTTTAAGCATTAACAATTTTAGTGTAGACTGTCCCTTTAATAAACTACAGTATAGTGTAAATATTACTTTTATTTGCACTGGGTAACAAAAAAAAATGAGTTTGACTTTATTGCTAAATTTGCTTAATTGCTGTGGTCTGGAACCGAACCCCCAATATCTCCGAGGTATGCCTGTACTCTTCAACCAAGGATACCCACTAACAACGCAAATTTGTTAATAGCAGTAAATTGGAAAATTGTATAAAATTGCATGCTCTATCTAAATCATGAAATTTTAGTTTTACTGTCCCTTTAATGTTCAGAAACGTGATCAGCTGCGCAGTCCAACTCCAATTTTCAACTTTCTGATTGATCAAACATCTGGTGCCTGCAATTTATGTAATCTTGTAGTTAAATAACAAAGTGAATGAAAACGTAAGCAATCACTATGGTGATACAGTCAGACAAATCATACAAACTGCCTATATATAACATGCTGCTTTATCAATTAAAATGACCAGTTTTAAGTCATGCATAATCGTGACTTTATTTACTGATTCAGTATATTTTTCTATGTTTCAGACTGATATGCAGCTGTATATTATATCATTTCTTTCACCACAAGATGTATGCCAGCTTGGAATGACAAACCACTATTGGCATCTAATGGTACAAGACCGTCTACTCTGGCGATATTTTCTCTTACGAGATCTACCTACCTGGTCTTCCATTGAGTGGCAAAATGTACCAGATTTAGACGTTTTAACATCATGCTTTTCTGAATCGCCAGACAAAAAACCGTATGACTATATGAGTATGTAAGTGATGGGAACAGATTTTATAATAGTTTATATTTGCGTATAGCCTGCAAAAATAATAGTTTGCAGATATTAGACATTTAGAAAAGGTCCATAATAGTAAAAAAAAAATACATGTTCTAAACCGTTAAAGAATGGAATTTTAAGACTATTGATTATGCACTACTATGTATTTAACCCCACAAAGAGGATAAAAGCACAGTAGAAGTACTTATCGGGAGTCTGCTGATCCAGAGTGGACACTGCCGCTGATCCAATCAGCAGCGCTAGTTACATAGCTGATTAGTGCGACTAGCACTGTTGATTTAATCAGAGGTGGTTTCCGCTTGGAACACACAGTTCACTGTGGATCCCAAATGGTATTTCTACTGTGTGTTTAACACCTTTGCGTTGGTTAAACATACAGTAGTGATGGGCCCCTAGTCTTAAAATGACATGCTCTAACAAATTAGAGCATTTCATTTGTTTACTATTATGTCCCTTTAAATATAAGTTTAACTTGCATAATGTTTAAGATTATTTTCACCTGTTGAAATGTTCATTTATTAGGGTAAGACTGAGCCTGATTCTCTATATGATTAGTGCCCAGCCTGCCTGGAAACTGGAAAATCACTCAATAGCCTTGTGCTCTACTGGTTGGTACCTAGAGATCTAACCGTAAAATATCATCCGCATTTTGTTGATGAGAATTATTCTTGAAGAGAAATGAAACCCAAAATGTTTCTTTCATGATTCATGTAGAACATGCTTTTTAAACAACATTCCAATATACTTCTATCCTCATATTCTTTGTTTTCTTGTTATCCTTTGATGAAAAGCAGGGAACTCAGTTCAGGAGTGTGCATGTGTCTACAGCACTATATGGCAGCAGTTTTGGAAGAATGGTATACATTAGCAAGAGAACTAGATGTCCGCACTATTTCCAGTCTTGTAATGCCCCAACATGTGCACGCTACCTATCTAGATACAGGTGAAACTCGAAAAATTAGAATATCGTGCAAAAGTTAATTTATTTCACTAATGCAACTTAAAAGGTGAATAATATATGAGATAGATTCATTACATGCAAAGCAAGATAGTTCAAGCCGTGATTTGTCATAATTGTGATGATTATAGCTTACAGCTCATGAAAACCACAAATCCACAATCTCAGAAAATTAGAATATTAGATGCAATCAATAAAACAAGGATTGTACATAGAACAATATTGGACCTCTGAAAAGTATAAGCATGCATATTGTATGTACTCAGTGCTTGGTTTGGGCCCCTTTTGCAGCAATTACTGCCTCAATGCGGCGTGGCATGGAAGCTATTAGCTTGTGGCACTGCTGAGGTGTTATGGAAGACCAGGATTCTTCAATAGCGGCCTTCAACTCTTCTGCATTGTTCAGTCTCATGTCTCTCATCTTTCTCTTGGCAATGCCCCATAGATTCTCTATGGGGTTCAGGTCAGGCAAGTTTGCTGGCCAATTAAAGCACAGTAATCCCACGGTCATTAAACAAGGTTTTGGTGGTTTTGGCAGTGTGGGCAGGTGCCAAGTCCTGCTGGAAAATGAAGTCTGCATCCCCATAGAGCTTGTCTGCGGAAAGAAGCACGGAGTGCTCCAAAATCTCCTGGTAGACGGCTGCATTGACCCTGGACTTAATGAAGCACAGTGGACCAACACCAGCAGATGACATGGCTCCCCAAATCAACACAGACTGTGGAAACTTCCCACTGGACTTCAAGCATATTGCAGTGTGTGCCTCTCCATTCTTCATCCATACTCTGTGTCCTTGTTTTCCAAATGAGATGCAAAATTTGCTCTCATCAGAAAAGAGGACTTTGGACCACTGAGCAACAGACCAGGTCTGTTTTTCTTTAGCCCAGGTAAAACGCTTCTGATGTTGTTTGTTGTTCAGGAGTGGCTTGATAAGAGGAATACGACATTTGAAGTCCATGTCCAGGATCCTTCTGTGTGCGGTGGCTCTTGATGCACTGACTCCAGCCTCAGTCCACTCCTTGTGAAAGTCCCCAAAACTTTTGAATGGCCTTTTCCTGACAATCCTCTCCAGGCTGCGGTCATCCCTGCTGATTGTGCACCTTTTTCTTCCACACTTTTCCTTCCACATAACTTTCTATTAATGTGCTTTGATACAGCACTTTGGGAACATCCAACTTCTTTTGCAATTACCTTTTGAGGCTTTCCCTCCTTATGGAGGGTGTCAATGATGGTTTTCTGCACAACTGTCAGGTCAGCAGTCTTTCCCATGATTGTGATTCCTACTGAACCAGACTGAGAGACCATTTAAAGGCTGAGAAACCCTTTGCAGGTGTTATGGCTTAATTAGCTGATTAGAGTGGGACACTTTGAGCCTAGAATATTGCACCTTTTCACAATATTCTAATTTTCTGAGATTGTGGATTTGGGGTTTTCATGAGCTGTAAGCCATAATCATCACAATTATGACAAATCACGGCTTGAACTATCTTGCTTTGCATGTAATGAGTCGATCTCATATATTAGTTTCACCTTTTAAGTTGCATTAGTGAAATAAATGTACTTTTGCACGATATTCAAATTTTTCGAGTTTCACCTGTATCTCTTCAAAGAATAACATGAGAATGACACAAATTTGATAATAGAAGGAAATTGGAAACTTTTTTTTAAATTGTATTCACTATCTCAATCATGAAACTAAAATTGGGGTTCGTGTCCCTTTTAAGATACAGGGAGCTGATTTGAAAAGTACTTGTAGAGATCTAATGAATTGACTGATTATTCTTCCTTTTTTTATATCAGAAGTGGTGTTTTTTGATTGGCTCTTTGTAGTAGCTGCATAGACCTATGTGGTAACACGCAATAGATATTAAGAGAATAATAGGAGTTTTTGTTCCATGGGTCTTTAAATCTGTTAAACCCTGGTATAATATTTTCTTTCTTTGTTGATGTTTTTGGTACACAAATGCTGAATCGGTAAGTAATGAAGCATATCTGTAAAACACTTACTAGAAAATATCACATGGACATCTCTATGTAAAAAAACAAAATATCCTCGGTCACCACATCCCATTATAAATGGATATAAAGCAGTCTGTTTCATTGTTGTAATAAAAAAAAGCACTAAGAAGTGGTTAACTTAAAGGGACATAAAACCCAATTTTTTTCTTTCATGAATCAGATTAGGGCTGCACTATGATGCTATTAATCGTGATTTTAAATCGCCGCAATTTTTAATCTCGGGAGTATGTGTTTTTTTTTTTTATTAAAAACAATCCTTCCATGTGGCTGACTACTGCATTGAGGATTATTTTTGTAATAAAAAAATTTGCATACTGCTGCGATTTAAAATCGCGATTAATCGCATAATACGATCATGCAGCCATAGTACATACCCTAAGTATCAGACTGCAGACGTCCCTAGGGGGAAATATAAGTAAGTGACTTTCCCTCCTTTTCACTCTCCTGCATGGGCTCTGCTTTTAGACATAGATTGATCGGCTGCTACTGAGATCACAAACAGAACACGTTTTTATATCAAAAAATCGCAGCATGCAATTAATTGTGCAGCCCCAATTCAGATAGAACATAACATTTTAAACAACTTTCTAATTTACATCTATTATCATATTTTCTTTGTTTTCTTGTTATCTTTTGTTGAAAAGCAGAAATGTAAGCTCAGAGTGTGCACGTGTCTGCAGCACTATATAGCAGCAGTTTTGCAGCAGTGTTGTACATTAGCAAGAGCACTAGATGGCAGCACTATTTCCTGTTGTGTAGTACTTCGGGCATGTGCACGCTACCTACTTAGGTATCTCTTCAACAAAGAATAACATGAGAATGAAATAAATTTGATAGAAGTAAATTGGAAACTTTTTAAACATTGTATTCTCTATCTGAATTATGAAAGAAAAAATTTGAGTTTAATGTCCCTTTAAAATGAAAGTCAATCCTAGCGTTTGGGAAATGCTAGGATTGACCATTGAAACAAATAAAGGGGTCTTTCTTTCATTTTCACTCTGAAAGCTCCTTTATTTGTTTCAAGCGTTCACCGTTCTGAGCTGCTCAGACAGCCCACAGCAGAACGCTGTTTTGCTAGAGAGGTGACTTTTTTACCTCTTTGCCAATAGCCGTGTGGGAAATCTGACTTGGTGCCCTTTGGAGCCGGATTTCCCCTTTATTTGTTTCAATGGTCAATCCTAGCGTTTCACAAACGCTAGGATTGACTTTCACTTTAATATAAATCATTGAAATATGAATTATTCTTCATTTTAAAAGGATTTTACCTTTTCTTTCTTTTTTTAAACGTCATTTGTACAGGGTCTATAACTTCCTGTCACAACTTCTCTACAGGAAGACAAAGGAATAGTTTTCCCTTTGAATTGTTGCAAGAAGACGCCGATCTGCTAGCTGCAGTCAGTTTATTGCCCATGTTCAGTAGAGGACTTGTGACCTTCAGTGTTTGCTTATCTAGCTGTAGGCAGGGGCTGCGCTGAGAATATCTATGTTCATATTGAGCAAGAAAACAAGTAAATTGTTTGCTGGGTTTCTTTTATGTTTACTTTGATTTAACATATATTTTTTTCTACTAAAGGAGCACTGTTTCATATTCCTTTAAGCATCCAATTGGGATGCTTGTCCCAGGACTTGTATGGTAGTGCACATCTGATATGTGCTTTGCAGGAACAATCACTTCATTTCCCTACTCAGTTTAATGACGTTTACTGTGAAATCTTTTGAGATTATGGTAAAATTCCACAAGATCACAGTAAAGCAAAGTGTGAACTCTGTGCTGATTGGCTGTTTTTTCCTGCCATGCAGATGACAGTAAAAAAGAGTAGCTGATGTATAACTGGTCACAGAGCACTAACAAAGGTGAGCTGAAATCATTTTCAAGTAAAATATCTTCCTTTTTTACAGAGATGTTCATGTGATATTTTCACTAACTTTCAGTTAAAGGGACAGTCAAGTCAAAATTAAACTTTCATGATTCAGATAGGGCATGCAATTTTAAACAACTTTCCAATTTACTTTTATTATCTAATTTGCTAAATTCTTTAGATATCCTTTGTTGAAGAAATAGCAATGTACATGTGTGAGCCAATCACACAAGGCCTTTATGTGCAGCAACCAATCGGCAGCTACTGAGCATATCTAGATATGCTTTTTAGCAAGTGTTCTCAAGAGAATGAAGCAAATTAGATAATAGAAGTAAATTAGAAAGTTGTTTAAAATGACATGTTCTTTCTTAATCATGAAAGAAAAAAAATTGGGTTTCATGTCCCTTTTAACCCCTTAATGACTGAGGACGTGCAGGGTACGTCCTCAGAAAAAAGGCAGTTAATGCCTGAGAACGTACCCTGCACGTCCTCAGTCTGGAAAGCAGCTGGAAGCGATCCTGCTCGCTTCCAGCTGCTTTCCGGTTATTGCAGTGATGCCTCGATATCGAGGCATCCTGCAATAACATTTTTAAGCCATCCGGTGCAGAGAGAGCCACTCTGTGGCCCTCTCTGCACCGGAGATTGTTGGCTTACCGCGTTGGTGGGTGGGAGGCTGGTGGGAGGCGGGTGGTGGCCATCGATGGCCTTGGTGACGTGCAGGAGGGGCGGGATCGTGGGCGTGGGCGATCGGGGGCGCGCACTGACGCGCGCGCGTGCACGGGGAGGGAGCGGGTGGGAACCGCTACACTACAGAATAAAGTAAAAAAAAAAAGCATAAAAAAAGGGAATAAAAGTTTTTTATTTATTAATCAATTAAGGTGTTGGGGTTTGTCTGTTAGGGGGGGTGAATCTACACTACAGAATTTCTATTTTTGTTTTAAAAAAACACGTTTTTTTCTTGAAACTGGGTACTGGCAGACAGCTGCCAGTACCCAAGATGGCCCCCAATAATGCAGAGGGGGAGGGTAAGAGAGCTGTTTTGGGGGTGGATCAGGGAGGTTGGGGGCTAAGGGGGGATTCTACAAAGCAGCATATGTAAATATGCTAAAAAAAAAAAAAAGAACAAATTAAAAAAACCTTTTATTTTAGTACTGGCAGACTTTCTGCCAGTACTTAAGATGGCGGGGACAATTGTGGGGTGGGGGAGGGAAGGGAGCTGTTTGGGAGGGATCAGGGGGTCTGATGTGTCAGGTGGGAGGCTGATCTCTACACTAAAGCTAAAATTAACCCTGCAAGCTCCCTACAAACTACCTAATTAACCCCTTCACTGCTAGCCATAATATACGTGTGATGCGCAGCAGCATTTAGCGGCCTTCTAATTACCAAAAAGCAACGCCAAAGTCATATATGTCTGCTATTTCTGAACAAAGGGGATCCCAGAAAAGCATTTACAACCATTTGTGCCATAATTGCATAAGCTGTTTGTAAATAATTTCAGTGAGAAACCTAAAATTGTGAAAAATTTAACGTTTTTTTAAATTTGATCGCATATGGTGGTGAAATGGTGGCATGAAATATACCAAAATGGGCCTAGATCAATACTTGGGGTTGTCTACTACACTACACTAAAGCTAAAATTAACCATACAAGCTCCCTACATGCTCCCTAATTAACCCCTTCACTGCTGGGCATAAAACACGTGTGGTGCGCAGTGGCATTTAGCAGCCTTCTAATTACCAAAAAGCAACGCCAAAGCCATATATGTCTGCTATTTATGAACAAAGGGGATCCCAGAGAAGAATTTACAACCATTTATGCCATAATTGCACAAGTTGTTTGTAAATAATTTCAGTGAGAAACCTAAAGTTTGTGAAAAAATTTGTGAAAAAGTGAACAATTTTTTTTTATTTGATCGCATTTGGCGGTGAAATGGTGGCATGAAATATACCAAAATGGGCCTAGATCAATACTTTGAGATGTCTTCTAAAAAAAAATATATACATGTCAATGGATATTCAGGGATTCCTGAAAGATATCAGTGTCCCAATGTAACTAGCACTCATTTTGAAAAAAAGTGGTTTGGAAATAGCAAAGTGCTACTTGTATTTATGGCCCTATAACTTGCAAAAAAAGCAAAGAACATGTAAACATTGGGTATTTCTAAACTCAGAACAAAATTTAGAAACTATTTAGCATGGGATTTTTTTGGTGGTTGTAGATGTGTAACAGATTTTGGGGGTCAAAGTTAGAAAAAGTGTGTTTTTTTCCATTTTTTCCTCATATTTTATAAAAAAAATTAGAGTAAATTATAAGATATGATAAAAATAATGGTATCTTTAGAAAGCCCATTTAATGGCGAGAAAAACGGTATATAATATGTGTGGGTACAGTAAATGAGTAAGAGGAAAATTACAGCTAAACACAAACACCGCAAAAATGTAAAAATAGCCTTGGTCCCAAACGGACAGAAAATGGAAAAGTGCTGCGGTCATTAAGGGGTTAAAGGCATATGAAACCCAAAAGTTTTCTTTTGTAATTGACAGATCATAACGTTAAAAAAAGAAAGGAAAAAAAAACATTCAATTTACTTCTATTATCAAATTAGTTTTGTTCCCATTTTATTCTTTGTTTAAGAGATACCTAGGAAGGCGTCTGGATCACTATATGGCAAGTAATAGTGCTACCATCTAGTGCTCTTGCAAATGGATAACATTCTTGCAAAGCTGTTGCCATATAGTGCTCAAGACACGTGCACGCCCCTGCTTTTCAACAGAAGATACTAAGAGAACTAATAAAATGTGATAAGTAAATTAGAAAGTTGGTTAAAATTGCATGCTGCATCTGATTCATGAAAGACAAATGTGGGGTTTTATATCCCTTCACATTAGAACATTTTATTATTACACTGCATATTTGGGGTTGAACGCAATCCTGTGTACAATTTCTGATCTTCGGCAGGTATTGTCAGTGTTTTTTCGTTTTGTTTTTGCATGCTTCTGCCATTAATACCCGTAAAGCTTATGAGTATGGGTGTCATTATTATAAATTCAAATTGCAGGAAGTAGGCAAGGGTATATACTATAGATATATATGAAGACACTATGAATGCGCTTCAATAAAAACTTGTCAGCTTTCTATTATTAGTTAGGATCGTAGGTGTGTTAGAGCACTAATCACAGCTCATATACAACTAATCCTGTTGTCAAACAGATCTATTTCATAGAGACAGAGTCTATTAGGGAATATGTAGAGGCCTTACAGCGTGCTGACTATTCACTTCTTCTGATTTATGGCTCACCAGCCGTCTCAAATCAATGTGGACTTTAGTCACAATACAGCATAACGGAAATCGCCTCGGCAGGCCCACTCTACATACCTTCTTCACATGCGGCCGTCAGCCCCCTACGGACAGATCCTCCCCTCTGAGTAAACGTATGCGGGTATACTTGGAGACTATCAGGAAAACGGTTCCGCTTCTATTCCTTCCGCTCTCTAGGGCTGACAAGCCCCCAGGATCTCCTCTTCGGTTCTGTGGTGTGCGGCACGTCCGTGACGTCTCTAGATGGGTGTGTGCTCACCATCCAATCCTATTGCGGCTTCTCTACACAGCTGCTTAGCGTGGTGTAACGGCAATGTAAAAGTAATTTTGTCATTATTATAAGACATATAAAAGAATGGAGTTAAATCAGGAGTGCACTGTATTTAGGTTTAGTGCTGCCCTAGGCATTGAGTAATATTTTACTCCTCAAACTCTCTGCATCCACCAACTTATCCCCTTTTTGCCTCATATGTGTTTCTCACAAACATACTGAGCAGTAATTTATTCCCTCATTTATGCCAGGCTCACACAAAAGCACGTGATTATTCCGTTCTGTCATCACCTTTAGACCAATTTATAAACTATTTCTATTGCTTTGGAGAGCATAGGAGCTGCACAAAACTAAGCTGTTCTTCAACGTTTGTGGCCCCCCTAAAATAAAGTCAAAACTGATTGACCCATAAATGTATAATTTTTTTATTTTATAATCTTTTATTGAGGCTTTTATACATTACAACAAGAATCTTACAGTCGTTCACAGAGGTCATAAATATACAAAGGATTTTCAGGCAAAAACATTTAGGCACATAGTAAAATGAGCATCATTTGCAAACCTATGGAATGAAGTGGGAATAAAGGAGGCGTTGATACAATAACTAGTTAATTGCAAACTGAATACATATGCGATTGACAGGCTCCCACATTCCCCATAATGGTTTAAGCCAGGTTCTTACACTAGATATAACGGAGAGAGAAAATTAGACTGAGTGCTCAATGCCCAGAACAAGATTTCCTTAATAGCAGTGAATGCCTGAAATGCAATTAGACACAGTGAAGAAACCTAAATGAAACCTCCATTTTCTTTTTATATATAACCATGAGGTAACTACTGCATAGGTCACTTTTGGACCAACTAGCTTATGGGGGTATGGTTAATGGTAGTTACAGGGAGGCCACTGTTAAGCCTCTTGATGAAATAATAGGATAAATTAGAATAAAATTAGCGTCTTATTACATATTTGATAATATAGCATATGCAGTATATTGGAGATAAACATTGTGAACTTTAACAGCTTAAGCAATATAGCAATAGCGACAGTAAAATATAAACTTGTAATATATCCACTTGATAAAGCTTATTATGAACAACTGAGAATATAGAATTATCAGCGGATAAGCACCGGTCAGGTACGTGTAGAATATATGGAACTGGCTACAATGGCAGCGATGAACTATCAATAGCGTTCAGTGTGTAGTTAAAGGGCCACTGTAAGTAAATATTTTCTATGCCTGTTACTAACTAACTACCCCAAATACGCTTTTTATCAATAGCATTTCATTAACATATCTCTACCGTATATCAGAAATCTTGTCTGCAAATTTAATTGTTTTCCAAACCCACTCCGTGGGTATCTTTTGCTCTGTACCAATCCGTTTACAATACCTAGGTTTCAAAATGGCGCTTTAAACACAAAGTTATTGGTTTAGGTATTTTGAACATGCAGTGCTGAAAATAGTGGGCAGGATAACGTGACATCATTGGCGAATAAAAGATATAACTTTTAGAACGTTATGAAGCTTCGTTTTGGAGAAAATATAGGTCAGTAGGTTTTAATTAATGTTTATTAACTTTAATATGTTAGTTGTTTAGCTTAAAAGTTATAACAGAAAGTAATCCTTTAATATGGTGTTAACAATTTCCATTAGTTAGTAAACGAGTTAGACACACATGCTAGGCTAAAGCAAGAATATTATAACTGAAGTTCTTGTGAGCTGAAGACTTAGTGTTATCAATGGAATACAATTGTTAGCTCTGACGCATGCGAAAACCTAATGTGAAGTAGTTTCTGGGATAGATGACATGAGTAATGGTCAATTAGAAATAGCTAAGATAAAAATTAGTAACCAGAAGTATAAGTTTGGGTTTATACCCAGGTGGGCATTATAATGTATATGATATGTTGGAGCCCAAATTACACGGCTTTAGTTCCTATACACTGAACATAATCAGCAACAAATGAACCCTATTAAGATTGTCTAAGGGCTTCTATGACTGAGATTTTAATGCAGCTAAAAGTGAACCTTTATAGGGGAGGAAAAACAAAGTATGTAGACCCACTTGGTATGGGTTCAAATGTTTTCTCATGCATAGTAGGAGCCTGTATTAATACTGAATTGCAGCTTGTTATGAGGGCTCCATCGAGGTGCTGCAGTGCTCAAAAGTAAAGTAACATGGGAATCTGATGTCCTTTGCATAAGATGGAGGTGTGTATGTGTAAGCTATCTATGGCATACCTTGATCATATTTTTTTTCCATAAAGAAGAGGAATACATTGCGCCATTGCACATAATAGTGAGGAGAGCATTTCTTTGTAAAAGGGCTGCAGGGCGAGATATAACCAGTGTTGGTATCTGAATGTTAGGCTGAAGTTTAATGAACCCAACACTTATGCTCAAATGTCAGAAGCTGTATAGTTGAGGGAGGTGAATGGTGAAGCCAGATAAGAAGAGACCGCATACAAACATAATACCTATATAGAAACATATTTCAATGAGGCTGCAGTCCAGTTAATAGTCTGTGCAAACATATGTTCGTGCATAAGACCAAGGAGTCATTATTAATAAATGCCTGCCAGGAGGAATTGATGTACATGTGGACCCTACACAATACCTGCCCGTGCGGTCTGTAATAATAGATACATTACCCAATCCCAGTTCGTATGGCAATGACCTCATAGCTAGTAGAGCAAGAAGTGTAGTTGGAGCAATAGCGCTGATGGTGTGGCATTATCCACCTCAAAGCTACCGCAACACCAAGGGCGACGTAAACACGAGTACCAGGTATCATACTAGACCGAAGCCTAGAAGTCACTGAGCAAGGTTTGAAAGTGAAGGTTGCTTCTAGATTGCAGGATCGGTCCGACTTATGACCCAAGCGGTCGGTTGCATTTGCCCGGGCCAGAAACGTTCTCTCCTCCATTGCTATTACGGTCTCAGGTGGTTTGGCGATTGAGCAAAGGATCCCCGGTATCTGATTGCCCTTATTTGCTTCCTGATGTTTCTTATGTGTATCTTCAGTCAGCAGCGAGCCGTCGTGTACAGGCTCAGCCATGCAGGAGAAGGGCTGTGAGTAGCTGTGTGGTTTAACACTGTCTGCATTAGCTGCCATATTGTTCTCTGTAAAATCTCTCTCCCCAAGTTGGGCCCTCGTCAGGGACATCAACTGCGCAACATTTTTCCCCCAATGCTGACTTTCCTTGTGCTCCTCTTCATTTAGATCCTGCGATCTTGCTATGGTTAGCGCTGGTGCATATGCTGTATCTTTGTCTGAGGAGTTGTCACTCACTGCTCTCAAACTCCCGGACAGGGAGGTGAACTGTTCCTCCATCTTGTGTGTAAGCTGCTTCAGAAGCATCGCTATCTCTGCCGCCATAGTTGCCTATAATAGCAGGTTCTCATATGTCGGCATTGTCTATGAAATAGGAGTGCATTTAGAGCTTTTTAGTGTGTTCCACTTAGCCGACAGGAGTCGCTCATACCCTGTCTAACTTCCAACCTGGGGGGACTTAGTGATGATGAAATATAGGCCACCGCCTGCAGTCTGTCGATTTGGAGCTTCTAAAATCTGATTCACAGTAAAAAAAAAGGTATCCATAGACTCCGGATCCACTATTGAATGTATACCTTCAATTATACTGAAAGATCCACTGTTAGCATAGATGTGGTCGTCATTTAGATCAAGATACAGTCGGTGCTACTGGAATACGTGACGGCTTAGCCACGCCCCCCCAGTGTATATAATTTTTTAAGAAATATCTATCATTAGTAATATACTTTTTGTTCACTTTCCTTGTAATTTAACTGTGAAAATGTTATCCCTGAGAGATTGGAGTGCACCCTGCATGATTCTTTACATTGACTCTGCACCATTCGGCACAGTGATTGCTTGATCAGTGCAGGAGCTCATTTATGTCTGTTACGAACTTCCCACAACAAATGAGATACAGATAAGCACTTTAAAAGTGCTTAAAGAAAATGGTCTACTGTGTTAGAGCATTTTATTATTGCACTATTGTCTGTATATGACTGTGTTTAACCCTTGTACATGATTCTAAGATAACAAAGTACTTTGATAACCAAAGTAAACTGACAATTGCATCTATCTGTACCATTAACGTTTAATTTGGACTTGCATGCCCCTTTAATAGCTGATATTTACTGTTTTTTTAAAAAAAACACTTTTAAATTCTGTTCTATTTTCAAATGTGCTTCATTCTTTTGTGACCCTTGTTGAAAATGAATATGCACATATCATACACATGTGGAAGCTATTTGCTGATTGGCGCCTGCATACATTTGTCTCTTGTGATTGGCTAACTAGATGTCTTCAGCTAGCTGCAAGTAGTGCAATGTGTTTCCTTAAGCAAAGGGTAACAAGAGAATGAAGCAAATTTTGGAAAGTTGTTTAAAATTGCATATTCTATCCTAATCAAGAAAATGTTGGGGTTCGCTGTCCCTTTAAATATGCAAATTAGCACAATTTTACATGCTAAGTTATGAATTAAGCATGTTATTTTCCGACTGCAGTTAATTATGCAATGTATATGAAAATAAAAAAATTTGGATTTTTAAATATTTGTTGCATGCTTTTTTCTCATTTTAGAAATGTAACATCTGTCATAGTTCTAGCCTACCCAAGGCCAATACAGCAATCGGTAATCATTTCTACACTTTATAAGTACATCATTTTTTTTATTCACGTGTTGTTTTTTTATATAATCAGCTATTTGAAAAACTGCCCAAAAAACAGAAGATCTCTGAGATCTAAACATCCCATTTATGGAGCAGTCACTTCGTTTCTTCAATCGCTGGTGATTCACACAGAGCCTCGCTTCGCTATGTTTGGTCCTGGTCTAGAGCAACTTGATGACTCTTTGGTGACACGGATGATGACCTCTCCTGACCTGATACCAGTAGTGAGCATTGTGCAACGCCAAATTGATGGTGAGACTGGTAGCCATGCCCTATTATCATGGTTTTATATTATTTAGTTTATTTTGTTTTTTTAACATTTTGTTCATTCACAGCTAAAGGAAAACTAACAATACTATTTTAGTAACCTTCCTTTCAACAATTTCAAGTTTATTTATATTGTTGTAGTGAAATAGTCAAGAGAACTGTACACAATATTCAATAAAAGGCCTTATTAGCAATACATAAATTGGCATAAGAGCTTTTTCTGCTGGTTCATTTTCCCTTTACAGCTACACATCCTACTAGCTTTAAAGGGGCAGTAAACTTACATACTAATGTTATATAATTCTGTACATAGTGCAGAATTATATAACATTAGCTTACCGGCACATTTATACTTTCAATTATTTCAGAGAAATTATATGTGAAACCTTCCTTTTACCAGAACGCCGCTCTTTGCTCTACTGAGCGGGTCTGATTTTTCCACAGCGCATCCGGCAACACAGTCTAGTCACAGTGTGCCCGGTCACGCCATTAAAATGAATGTAGCTTGCACTGCTGCATTGTTGATTTAACTTTTAAAATCATATGAAATAATAATTCCAAAGTCATTAGCGCTGCATAACCTGTTGGTGCTCTACAAATAACTGATAATAATAATTTGTCTTTAAATTAAATGTAACATGGATGGGCAAAGATACTATGGAGTATATTTTTCTTGAATGTGAAAAGAAGCTTTCTATCTTCATAGACATAGTCTTAGTTTAGTGTACTTGGGTCATTTCTAGTCGTCCTGCAATTTAAAGGGCCATGACACCCACATTTTTTCTTTCATGATTTAGAAAGATAATGCATTTTTAAACATCTTTCTAATTTACTTCTATTATCTAATATGTTTTATTCTCTTGATATTCTTTGCTGGAAAGCATATCTAGATATGCTCAGTAGCTGCTGATTGGTTGCTGCACATAGAAGCCTCATGTGATTGGCTCACCCATGTGCATTGCTTTTTCTTCAACTAAGGATATCTAAAAAATGAAGCAAAATAAATAATAGAAGTAAATTGTAATGTTGTTTAAATTTGTATTCTCTATCTGAATCATGAAAGAAAGATTTTGGGTTTAGTGTCCCTTTAACCTAGAAACCTGTATTCTGACAGCAGATAAGAACTTGAAGTTCCACCCAGTCCACCCATATTTCTCATTGAAGTGTTTCACATTATAGTTGCTATCTTTCACTTTTTGCCATGCACTGGAGCTTTCTGTCTTCACAGGCAACTAATACAAACATATACCTTATTCCCAATTACACTATTGCATGATTTTAACAATAATGTTTTGAGAGAGATAATCCCAATTCATTTTATGAGTCCTGGGTTGCAAAGTGAATTTATGTGTGGTTTAATTTTGTGTTATTGTGTACTGACGCTTTTGGCTGTTTCCTGCATACATATTTGTTTGTTTTTACACAGGAATTGGTTCGGGTGTGACTTTTCAGCTAGACAGTCAACACAAATTCAACATTTTAACATTATATTCTACAACAAGGTAACCGTGTGCAATAATACTGGGCAATTAATTTGTTGTACCTATTTTTATACAGTACACGTTTTTAGTATTTACTTGAAATAATTTACTTAAAGGGACAGTAAATGTTTGAGAAAATGTTCCATAATTCTGCACTATGTGCAGTTCTTATGGCTTGTAACCTTTGGAGGAAAACAGACTTGTCCATGTGCGTGTCAATCCTTCCTCCTTTTCCCTCTCCCATCCATTAGATCCTGGCTTTACTGTTTGCTAGCTATGGCTGTCAGGAAGCAAAGCTTATATAAGTAAAAAGGGCTATACCCTGAAGACTTCTGCGATGTTTTCTATGTACTCCAAGAAGACACAAGGCATATACTCCCACTAGTAAGTGACTGTGTCACTGCTAATGGACTGTGAAGACAATGCGTGTTTGGTATTTCTGATTAATGTTATAATATATTTCATATTATGTGCATTGCCTACATTTATTTACATTATATATAGACACACACACATCTATACACACAAATACACACACACACTCACACACGTAATCACATGCACACACATACTCACACACATAATCACAGACACACATCTATACACACACTCACTCACACACACATATATAAACACACAGAATCACACACAAATACGCTCACACACGTGCTCACACACATACTCACACACTCATACACATCTATACACTTGCTCACACACATATAAACACACATAATCACACACACACACACACACACAAATATATATACATACACACACACACACACATAATCGCACAGATACACTCACACACAGTCAGACACACGTGCTGACACATGCGCATATATATATACACACACACGCACATATACACACACATAAACACATATACGTACATATATATTTACACAGGTACAAACACTGACACACACACCCATAAGCACATATATATTCGCACAAATACAAACACACACTCTCTCACACACACCAATAATTCTGCTGTCTTGTTATTAACATGATCTAGGTTAAAAACCTATTTCTAAGATCAATTTGTTTTCACATATCTTTCTTTTGCATCCTGACCTTACTCCTTTTTTTTTTTTTCTCTCCATGGAAAAATAATTACAATGAAAAATGCACCTTAGATCGCAAGCCCTTTTTGTGATGTTATTTTCTTAACTATAAAACCACGTTTTGCCGGATTCAAATAACCAATGTTATTTTGTAGAACGCAGCGAAAACAAGCTCGAATAGAACAGACCGCAACAGTAAACAAAATGTTTATGGGTAACAATCCCGGTGAGAACGAGGCACTCGTTTTTACTCTGATCCCTCAAGTGAAGGAAGTGTGTAAAGTTGTTGATGGCTTCATTTATGTGGCAAATGCTGAATCATGGAAAAGTGAGTAAATTGATTAAATCTTTATTCAGGTTGTTGCAAACTATAAAAGTCATTTTGTTTATAATTTATATGCAATTCTTTTTAATTATATATTTTTTTTATTCTGTCAGTGTGCAGTTTATTTTCATTACTTAAAATTGCTTTATTGATAAGCAATCATTTTTTCTTGATGTTCTGTTTGGCTTTTATAGTGTATGGATTTATGCACTAGATAATTAATGAATATTACAATAAAGTCAAAAGTGAGCTTTCAAGGTTCGGATAGTGCATGCCGTTTTAACCCTTTCACTGCTAAACCTTTTTCACACCCCTTTGCTAAGCTGATTTTGAGGTTGTTGTGTTTTTTTTTTTAAAATCAATTGTAAGCCATATTTCAGTAAGTGGCCAACACAAAGTATATACAGTTTGTTTCAGCAGAATCAGAATCTACTATTATTAAATGTATATTTCATTGCATGTGACAAGGCTGCAAAAAAAAATGTAAAATAAAATGTATATTTTTGTTGTTAGGATTTTAGTAAATAACATTAAAAATAACCATGTAACCACTGTTGCTACTGTTTGTATTAAAAACTAGAGAGTCCAATTGTGTCAGATTAGAAATTAACTTGTAGTATTTGGGATTTGCCAGTGTTCTGCAACTTGTCTTACATCTTATATTTACTGGATGGTTACAGTTGCTATGTTAATGGTCTTTAATAATTAATCACGGTTTCTTGCTAATTTCTCTCAGATTTCCTAAATTTATTTTATTTTTATTTTAAATCTATTTTTCAAACATATCCTTTGTGTATCTACTATTTGTTTCTGTTTGGATATTCTCTTGGATTTTCTCTTTGCTTCCTTTCTACTCTCCCCTATAATAATTTAATTAATAAGTCAGATTTGTGAATTTCACAAACCAGTAAAAAAAAAAAAATCCAAATTTCTAATATCATTATAAAAGCATATAAAATAAATAATAAATTGTAAATTAATTTCCAGTTCACTTGTTTTGTCGCAAAAAACTTTAATTCATTAGCACTTTTTTTCTATTAATTTAAATACATACTAAAGTCCAATTAAACTTCCATGATTCAGATAGGGCATGCAGTTTTAAAAAAACTTTCTAATTTACTTTTATCATCAAATTTGCTTTGTTCTCTTGTTATTTTTAGTTGAAAGCTAATCCTAGGTAGGCGCATATGCTAATTTCTAAGCCCTTGAAGGCCGCCTCTCATCTGGATGCATTTGACAGTTTTTCACAGCTAGAGGGCTTAAGTTCATGTGTTTCATATAGATAACACTGTGCTCATGCACGTGAAGTTATTTAAGAGTCAGCACTAATTGCCTGAAATGCAAGTCTGTCAAAAGATCTGAGATAAGGAGGCAGTCTGCAGAAGCTTAGATACAAGGTAATTACAGAGGTAAACAATATATTTCTATAACAGTGTTGGTTATGCAAAACTGGGGAATGGTAAATAAAGGGATTATCTATCTTTTTAAACAATAATATTTTTCGTGTTTACTATCCCTTTAATGTTGAACTGACTAATTGATTGAAGGGATGACTATAGCCTAGATTTATCAAGCCCCTACGGCAGCAAGTTCTCACAAGAACTTGCTCGCCGTGATTTATCAAGCAGCGGTCACCAGACCGCTGCTTCCCTAAGCTCTTCGCCACCTGTAAGGTGGCGAAATTCAATCTCCTTGGTCGAGTCCGACCAAGGAGATTGACAGCTCCTGCCCGCGCGTGATTGGCTGTGCGCGGGCAGGGGGCGGGATTGCACTGTTAATTACCTACGGGTAATTTCGCCCCCCCACAGGCAAGCTGAGGCGTACAGGGGCGCATATACGTGCCCCTGTACGCCTCAGCTAAGATAAATCTAGCCCTTTATACGGTACATGTGAGCTAAGGATGTCAACATCATGACTGTTATTTCAGTTAGTGGGTCTGACTTTTCTCTTTAGAATATTTTAGACATTGCATCTGATTTACATTAAGTGTAAGTAGAATGACTGCTCGGGTCCCATTTTATTTGCGTCTGTCGTCTCATGTTTTTCTTGGTTCAATAAAGTCAGATATAACAAAGGTGACACATTTTTATAAAAAGAGGCAAAAACGTAAGAAAGAAACAGCCACTATAAACAGCTTTACTTTCTCTCTGCGATATTTGTGACCGTAGAATCTACATTCTAAAGAAGGACAATTTATTAGCTTTAAAGAATTCAAGTTCTTGTGGCGTTAAAGCATTAGATTTAAGTATATAAAGTTAATATACAATAAATAATTAGATCCCAGTTATGTTATCTTTGGATAGTATACAGATAGTGGAGTATTTTGGGGATTGAAAATGCTCTTATGTGTTATGGCATTTTGATATTGCGCTCTTGTTTGCGTATAACCTGCAAATGCGTTAAACACATAGTTAAAGCCATCTCCATAGCAACAATGCGCTACTGGTAGCTAGCTGAAAACATCTGGTAAGCCATTGACATGAGGCATATGTGTAGCCACAGTCAGAAGCTAACTCCCAGTAGTGCATTGCTGTTCCTGAGCCTACTTAGGTATTCTTTCAACAAAGAATATCAAGAGAACAAACTAAATTTAATACTAGATGTAATTTAACATAGTTACATAATAAATTAATTGAAAATCACTCATCTCCATCATTTTCAATCTTTAACACACTCATTTTCACTACTGTTTATATTAAAAAAGGTAAAACCAAAATTGGCAATTTAAATAGTACCTCAAAGGGACAATGTCAGCTTGGATCAACAAGCTACTATACTGTCAATACGAACGGTTATTTCCCTCTGTATCCTATTCTGCAGAAAAAAAAATAAAAAAAATGTCTAGTCCTTTTTTTAATATCACCTACTGAATTTGCCAAAAAAAAAGCCTCATTAGGCAAATAATTCCATATTGTTATTGATCTTACTGTAAAGAACCTATTGCGCTACTGTAGTTTATTTCTTTCATAAAGGTTGTGTGAGTCCACGATCCATTACTCCTGGCCACTAGGAGGATGCAAAGATCCAAAGCTCCAAGAGCCCTTAAAACCCCTCCCACCTTACTGGAAACTAGTCTTGTCTTTGTAGGAGAAGAAGGAAGGTCCTCCAGGTGTTTGTAAGAAGGGTTTTCAGACCAATTTAAGGCCCAGTTTCTCCTCAGAGAGCTACATTCTGGACAGAGGGATGTCGTTGGAGTATGGATAGTGGCACGAAAACACCCTATGGGAGTTAGTCACAGCGCTGCGGAATCTGTTGGCGGTCTACAAATAACCAATAATAATAATAATAATGTGTTGCAGGGACCGGTCCCTAACCTCCTCCTGTCAGTTCAAAGTTATTCACCATATATCTATTGATCCCCTGCTATCACATGTACAGCACTGGATTGGATATCTAGTGGAAGCAGTTTTTTTCTGCTTATGGTAAGTCCGTTAGTATGGGTGCCAATCACGTAAGTGTGGGGGTTGTTGCCACCTGCTTAGCATATAGGCTATTAGTAGGTACTCACTTATGGGTATATCATAACTTGGGAACTATTATGTCAGGCATTTTAGCCATGGGTTTGTATTTGTAAGTACCTTATTTTCACTCTATGTAGGCATTGAGGTGTGTTAAATGTTTATTTTTTTCACGCTTCAGCTTGTTCGTGTGTGTTAGATATTTCATTTAGTGTGCTTCGTTTTTTCACGCGCTTAGTATTATGGGCATGTCATGTAAAGCAGAAGGTATCATCAATAATTCTGATTGCTCCAGCTTGGCCTCGCAGGACTTTGTTTGGAGATCTGCTACAGATGTCCACTTGTCTTGCGTGGCCACTTCCTCACATAGCAGACATATATGGCTTTGGCATTGCTTTTTGGTAATTAGAAGGCCTTGTATTATGCCCAGCAGTTAATTAGGTAACTTACAGGGTTAATTTTAGCTTTAGTGTAGAGATCAGCCTCCCACCTGACACATCCCACCCCTGAACCCTCCCTGACCCCTCTCAAACAGCTCTCTTCCCTCCCCCATCCCACAATTGTCACCACCATCTTAAGTCTGCCAGTACTAAAATAAAAGCCTTTTTTTTTTATCTTTTTTTTTTTTTTAATATATATATATATATATATATATATATATATATATATATATATATATATTCTGCAGTGTAGGATTCTCCCCCCCCCCCCAAACAGCTCTCTAACCCTCCCCTTCTAACTATTTGCCGCCATCTTGGGTACTGGCAGCTGTCTGCCAGTACCCAGTTTGCTAAATTTTGAGTCTTTTTTTTATTTTTTATAACCTAATTTTTTCTGTAGTGTAACTGCCCCCCTCAATACCCTACCCCTCCCACATCCCTTTCCCAACATTTACCCCGCCCCCCCTCTCCCTCCTTTCCTTTCACTAAAAGTGTTCCATAGTGTAGCGGTCCCACCCCTCTCTTCCCCACGGCACTCTACGGAAATCCTCCAGCGATGAACCGCCAACCCACCTCCCTGCTATAGCTTTCACCCACCAATGATCGGCACCTCTGCATCGGGTGCTTAGCAAAGGGTATTGCATGATGCCTCAACATCGAGGCATCGCTGCAATACCCTGAAAGCAGCTGGAATCAATCACGATCGCTTCCAGCGCTTGAAACCCCTGAGGACGTGTCAGCCATGTCCTTGGTCGTTAACGACTGTTTTTTTGTAGGACGTGCCTGGCACGTCCTCGGCCGTTAAGGGGTTATATATATATATATAAACTGTTAATAGATATAGACACATATAAACACATAAATATATATAAGTGCATTAGAGCCTTTTGCCAATAAAGTGAATTTAAAGTTTGACAAAAAAAATCCTATTAAAAACAGGGGCACTTTGATTCATTAAACTTTACATTTCACTTGTTTTGTTAAAATACTTACCTTTTATTCTTAAAAGCCGCTCCAGCGCTTCCCCCCTGCCCGTCGCAAGCCTCTTCATACGTCACCAGTGATGAATCTGGCTTCCTCTTTCCTTGGATTTGGATATTTAATATAATTTTAGCTTTTGTTTAGTGGGATTCTGATTCGTAAATTTGATGCTTTTTGTACACTTTTTTTAGGGCACAATCGCGAGGAAGAAGTGGCACAGATTTCAGCCATGACTGATCCATCGTTGGGTTCAAAGAGGAGGCCGATGTTGGTTTTATCATGTGTAACACATCCTGGAAATAAACGTATTCCCAGTGTGTATATGGCACATGAATTATGTCTTAACAGGTTAAATCGACCCTGGTTGGTAAGATATTAAGTTACATATTACTCCTTTTAGAAAAGTGTTGTCTGAAGGCAAGTTAGCAAATAAGAATTTTATCCAGTTAGCATTTACATTCTCTGAATTTAAAAATGTGCTTTTTCTTTCTTATGTCATTGAGTGTCCACGATTCATTCCAATTACTAGTTTGATATTCAACTCCTGGCCAGCAGGAAGAGGCAAAGAGCACCCCAACAGAGCTGTTAAGTGTCACTTCCCTTACCCATAATCCCCAGTTATTCTCTTTGCCTCTGTCAATGGAGGATGTGCAAAGATGGTGTCTGAAGATATATAATCCTTTTATGGGTACTTTTCCTGCAAGCAAGGATTGGGGCAATGCTGTTTCCATGTCAACCTCTTTAGTAAGAGTAATTGTGGGTATTAGCAGTTAGAAAGCAGCGAAGTGGTCTTTGCTTTATTTTTAACACCATTGCTACCCCTCTATAGAAAGCCAGGGTTGGTTACTCTGTTCTTTCTTTTTCTATGGGTCCCTGACAGAGAGTGGAGTATCCACAGGTAAGTGCCTTTGCCTTCTAGGTACTGAAGGACAGCACTTTTGAGGTTAATTCCTCTAGTGGATCAACATCTGGGACAAAATTTAGCCTTATATATGGGGTTAACATTTGGGCAGTATTGCAGGTACTGGTGTATGTGAGAGGTTAAGGGGTTGATCATTTTTCCCCTTAAATTTGACAGAAACGCTTGCTTTTGTCAGTGGCGGAGTTTCTTTTTCTTGGATCTGATCATGTGACTCCACTCTTCCGTTTTGCTACTTATGAAGAGTGGAGCGTCGTTACAGTCAGCTCAAACTTTTTGATATTAGCTATCGGATCGCAAAAAAGTCTAGCAGATCTGGACAAGAGCTATTCAGCTGCTAGGTTGATCGGATCTGCTCAAAGCAGGACAGTAAAATCGGCTGTGAAAGGAGACATTTTCTAAACAAGCAGGAGAGTCTCCTTGTCAGTTACTAGTTGCGACTCCGTTCCTGGTGTGTTAAGACTTCTCAGCCAGACTGAGGAATAGAGGTGTGAGAAAAAGATTTTTTTTTTTTTTGCTGCAGAACATTGTTTTAGGGGGTTGATATATATTTAAAATTTTTGGGAATTAGCTCTGTAATTATGGACACAGACCAAAATGCATCTATTTCCTTTGACAAATGTTTGCTTTGTCTGGAGGCTCAGGTTGTACCTCCTGTGCAATTTTGCGCCACATGCCTAGCTAAGACTTTGAAGTTTAAAGATAAATTACTCCTTTCTGAGCCATATATCTCTCAAGTTAATACTGTTCATGATATGCCTCAGCTTTCTCCTCGAACGTCCTCAGCCATAATAGTTTCACATACAGTGCCTTGCGGTTCCTCTCAACCTCCTGGGGTAGTTTATTTGCCATGAGATTTTGCTGCACAGATAACTTCTGCGGTTTCTGCAGCTTTATCAGCTTTCCCTGCTATGGGTAAGCATAAGAGGAAGTCTAAAAAATGTTCTACTAGTAAGGTTTCTGACCCCACTAAAACTGCGCTGGTCAACCTTTCTCAATTGTCTGATGAAGAGGATACCTCAGTAGCTTTTGAGGGCGAGATTTTAGACTCTGACTTTAAAGGGGAAAATTCTGAAGATTCAGAGGAGGTTAATTTTAGGTTTAAATAAGAACACCTTCAATTACTTTTAAAGGAGGTCCTTGCTACTTTGGACGACTCCGACTCTTCTGTCGCTAGCAACCCCAAAAAGTCTAGTAAACTTAATAGAGTTTATGATGTTCCTTCATCCGTGGAAGTCTTTCCCGTTCCAGACCGTATGTCGGAAATTATAACTCGGGAATGAGAAAAGCCAGGGATTCCTTTTTTCCCGTCCCCTGTTTTTAAGATAAAATGGTTCCTGTTGCTGATTCTATACGCGACTCGTGGCGTACAGTGCCCAAGGTAGAGGGAGCTATCTCTACTCTGGCCAAGAGGACCACTATTCCTATTGAGGATAGTTGCTATTTCAAGAATCCCATGGATTAAAAGCTAGGGGCTTTTTTTAAGAAAGATGTACATTCATCAGGGATTACAGTGGCAATCAGTTGTAAGTATTGCCATGGTGGCGGGGCAGCATCTTATTGGTGCGATTCCTTGTCTGACCTGATTACAGAAGAGACCACTATAGAGGAGATAAAGGATAGGATCAAGGCTCTTAAGTTGGCCAACACTTTTATCTGTGATGCCAACATGCAAGTGCTCAGACTGGGAGCCAAAATTTCTACACTGTTCTAGCTCGCAGAGCTCTGTGGTTAAAATCTTGGTCTGCAGATGTAACATCCAAGTCCAAGCTTTTGTCCTTACGGGTTATATGCCTTTCCTCCCTTATAGGGTCTTAGAGAATGGTTATTCTGTATTCTTAATATCAGGGCACCAAACTCCAATATTATATAAGTAGAATGGCCTCACTTCTTATATAAGTAATAGTGAGTGCAATAATTAGAAAGGACAGAGAGAGAGTAAGTAAACTATAATATGTATATTTATTATGCAGTATGCAAATTATTACAGAAATAAAGATTGGTTAGAAATATAATTTACAATAACATAAATCAGTTATTCATTACAAATCCTTATAAGTACAGAATATTACTAAATTATATGCTTGCTATAGTAATATATCATTTACATACCAATTCAACAGTCTTGACAGGTCTTTGTTATCAGGTGAAGGCTGAATGAAAAGTGTAAGATCCGTATTCTTTGTCGGGGGACTTTTTATATGCTTTTTACAGCTACCAAAAATACCTAAGACTATATTTGGCTACACATTATTAATAGTACATTAGATCATTACTAATGACCTATGATTAATATATGCTGACTAGAATATATTATATGCTGTTTATCAGTCTAAGTTAGTCTCAGAAATTTTACAAAAAGTTTCATGTGGTTAGACATCTGCTTCCTGTAACATTGTGGTTATGTGTTGGAAAAGGGAAAGAGAAATTATAAGGTCATACTTATGCTAACTTTGGATAGAGGAAGCATAAGTTCATACATATGCTAACTTTCACCTACTTACAAATAAATAGCAATGAAATGTTCTTTTAATTTGAACTAAACAGCTTGTAATGAAAGCATATGTGCTAGAGGTGTTTACCTGAATTTTATGCATAACCTGTGACAATAAGGGCAAGACCTTATTTGGTCCTGGTCTGGCTGAGATCATTTCTGAAATTGCAGGTGGAAAGGGATCTTTCCTACCTCAGAATTCTGGTGAGCTTTAGGTCTATTCTTCTTATCCTAATTTTCGTTCCTTCCCTAATTTCAAGGGACAAAAGTCTTCCTCTTCTTCTTCAAAGCCGGAACAATCCAGGACTTTATGGAGGTCCAGTCAGCCTTGGAACAAGCCGAGAAGCCTTCTGCTGATTCTAAGTCAGCATGAAGGAGCCGCCCGATCCAGTTTTGGATCAGGTGGGGGGCATTCTTTCCTTTTTTTTTGACAGGCTTAGATCCGCGATGCCCCAGATCCTTGGGCCGTGGATATAGTATCACAGGGTTACAGAATGGGATTCAAGTCATGCCCCCCCAGGTCCAGATTTATCCTGTCAAGGGTATCGGGAAACCAGGTAGAAAGGCCTTCTTAAACTGCGTAAAGGACCTATCTTCCCTGGGAGTGTTTGTTCCAGTTCTTGTAGAGGAAAAGGGTGAAGGATTCTGTTCAAATCTCTTTGTGGTTCCCAAAAAGGAGGGAACTTTCCCTCCCATCCTAGACCTAAAGTGTCTCAACAAATTCCTCAAGGTTCCGTCCTTCAAGATGGAAACTGTTTGCTCCATTCTTCCCTTGGTCCAAGAAGGTCAGTTCATGACGACCATAGATCTGAAGGACGCGTATCTTCATGTTCCCATCCACAGGGAGCATCACCAGTTTCTGAGGTTTGCTTTTCTGGACAAACATTTCCAGTTTGTTGCCCTTCCTTTTGGCCTTGCTACGGCTCCCAGAATCTAAACAAAGGTTCTGGGGGCTCTTTTGGCAGTGGCCAGATCTCAGGGAATAGCGTTGGCGCCTTACCTAGACGACATCTTGGTTCAATCGTCATATTTTCAACTAGCAAGATCTCATACAGAGATGTTATTGTCTATTCTACGTTCCCACGGGTGGAAAGGGAATCGCGAAAAGAGTTCTCTAGTACCAGATTCAAGTGTGTGTTTCTTGTGAACAATTATAGATTCTCTATACATGAACATTTTTCTGACGGATGTCAGGAAATCCAAATCGCTTCGTGCCTTTCTCTCCAGTCTTCTATTCGTCCATCAGTGGCTCAATGCATGGAGGTAATTGGTCTGATGGTTGCTTCGATGGATATCATTCCCTTTGCTCGGTTCCATCTGAGACCTCTGCAGTTATGCATGCTTGGTCAATGGAACGGAGACCACTCAGATCTATCGCAGATGATAGATCTGGATGGTCTAACAAGAGACTCTCTCTTGTGGTGGATGTCTCAGCGCACATGCTTCCTGAGACCTTCCTGGGTGCTTGTGATCACCAACGCCAGCCTGTTAGGCTGGGGAGCAGTTTGGGGCTCCTTAAAAGCTCAGGGCCTTTGGACCCGGGAGGAGTCTTCTCTTCCCATAAACATCTTAGAGTTGAGAGTGATCTTCAATTGAAAGCTTGGCCTCAACTAGCCTTGGTCCGGTTTATCAGATTCCAATCGGACATCATCACCTCGGTGGCTTACACAGGAACTTGGAGTTGGTTAGAAATGAAGGAGGTGGCACGCATTCTACAGTGGGCGGAAGCTCACGATTGTCTCCTATCTGCAATCCACATTCCAGGGGTGGTCAACTAGGAAGCGGATTTTCTGAGCAGATAGACCTTTCATCCCAGGGAGTGGGCTCTCCGTCTGGAGGTATTCTCAAAGATAACCCTCAGGTAGGGGTTCCGGAGTTGGGTCTTATGGCATCACATCAAAACGGCAAGCTTTCAAAGTATGGTTCAAGATCAAGAGATCCTCAAGCCGCTCTGATAGACGGTCCGTCGGTTCCTTGGAACTTCGGTCTGGCTTACCTGTTTACTCCATTTTATCTCCTTCCACGAGTCATTGCTCGTATCAAACAAGAGAGGGCGTCCTTGATTCCAATAGCTCCTACATGGCCTTGCAGGATTTGGTTCGCAGACTTGGTAAAGATGTTGTCTCTTCCACCTTGAAAGTTTCCTCTGAGGAAGGACCTTCTACTTCAGGGTCCTTTTCTCCACCTAAATCTGGATTCTCTGAAGCTGACTGCTTGGAGATTGAACGCCTAGTTTTGGCTAGACGTGACTTCACTGAAAAGGTCATTGATACTATGCTTCTGGCTCGTAAGCCTGTTACTCGCAGAATTTACCATAAGGTATGGCGTAAATAACTTTTTTTGGTGTGAATCAAAGGGTTTCTCTTAGAGCAGGGTAAGGGTTCCCCAAATTTTGGCTTTTCTTCAGGAGGGCGTGGAAAAGGGTTTGTCAGTCAGCACTCTAAATGGTCAGATTTCTGCACTGTCTATTCTTTTGCACAAACGTCTAGCAGATCTGCCAGATGTTCAATCTTTTGTTCAGGCCCTGGTCAGAATCAGGCCTGTGTTTAAACCTGTTGCTCCTCCTTGCAGCCTTAATCTTGTTCTTAAAGTTTTGCAGCAGGCTCTGTTTGAGCAGATGCATTCTGTTGATATTAAATTATCTTGGAAGGTTTTGTTTCTTCTTGCTATTTCTTCTGCTCGCAGAGTTTCAAAACTTTCAGTTCTGCAATGTGATTCCCCTTACCTTATTTTTCATGCGGATAAGGCGGTATTTCGTCCCAAGCTGGGATTTCTTCCTAAAGTAGTGTCGGATCGCAATATCAGTCAGGAAATTGTTGTTCCTTTCTTTTGTCCTAATCCTTCTTCTCAGAAGGAATGCCTGTTGCACAAACTGGATGTTGTGCCTGCTCTAAAATTTTGCCTTCAAGCAACTAAAGATTTTCAGCAGTCTACTGCCCTGTTCGTTGTTTTCTCTGGCAAGTGTAAGGGTCAGAAGGCCACTTCTACTCTTTCTCTCTGGTTGAGAAGTGTTATCCGGTTGACTTACGAGACAGCTGGACAACAGCCTCCTGAGAGAAATACGGCTCATTCCACTAGGGCTATCTCCTCTTCCTGGGCTTTCAAAAATGAAGCTTCTGTGGAGCAAATTTGCAAGGCAGCCACATGGTCCGTTTTACATACCTTTTACCAAATTCTATAAATTTTATACTTTTGCCCTTACTGAGGCTTCCTTTGGGGGAAAAGTTCTTCAAGCGGTTATGCCTTCTGTTTAGGTCCGCCTGTCTTGTTCTCCCTCCCTTTCATTCTGTGTTCTATAGCTTGGGTATTAGTTCCCACTAGTAATTGGAATGAATTGTGGACTCTCCATGCCATAGGAAAGAAAACAAAAATGTATGCTTACCTGATAAATTTATTTATTTCCGGGCATGGAGAGTCCACGACCCACCCTTATTTAAATTAAGATGGCTGTATTTTTGTACAAACCTCATGCACCTCTATACACTTGTGTTATCTTCTTTTTCTATTTTCCTTCCACCGAATGACTGGGGATTATGGGTAAGGGAAGTGACACTTAACAGCTCTGCTGGGGTGCTCTTTGCCTCCTCCTGCTGGCGAAGAGTTGAATATCCCACTAGTAATTGGAATAAATCGTGGAGTCTCCACCATGCCCGGGAAGAAATACATTTATCAGGTAAGCATAAATTTAGTTTTTTTTCTTCTTCCTTGTAAATGTTTGTTTTATAGAGCTGCACGTAAACGCGTACAATGAAAGCATCAGTTCTTACAGTTCTGTTTAGTGTATTTTTTGGTATTACTATTATTACTAACAGCATTATAACTTTGTCATATGAAATTATTTTTGTATGTCTGCTACAATAATCCAATGGTTCATGTCCTTTAAACTACTTTAGCTTAGATTAGTAAAAATCTCCTAGATGATGATGCACAATGGTTGCTTAGTGTGTACTTTAGGGTTGCACCGATACTTGTATCGGTACCAATACCAAGTATTTGCATGAGTACTTGTACTCGTGCAAATGCACCGATACTTAAACCGATACCTCCACTTCCTACCCATATGCTATCTTGTGGCGTTTTTTCAAACTGCATGTTCCCATTTCATTTTAAACTGGAGTGGAGACTAAACTAAAAATTGTTTACTACATTACTGTTCTGCCAATACAAATTGCTCTTATTTGTATTATTGTAGGAGAGATCACTGTACCTCGTTCAGACAAACCCCTGAAGTACTGGGCAGTTAATTAACAGATTGCCAGCTCTGGTTAAAATGACCCAAAAATATCTTTCTGCCCCATGCAGTAGTGTCGAAAGATAAAGGCTGTTCAACTTAGAATCGAACCTCCATACAAATGTCAGTTTGATGTTATATAACAGCCCTACAAGCCAATTGTATCACCCCTTTAAATTTAATATTTTATTGTAATATTTTTTATTTATAAACATGTTCAGTGAACTTTGTGACAAATAAAACTGTTTTATTATTTCATATTGAATTACAGTCCTTTATAATTATAAAGAAGGAATCTTAAATAATTAGTCTGTATTGTGCTTGGTAAACTGTCACATAACATAAAAAAAAAAGTATCGGTCATTGGTATCGGCGAGTATTTGAAAACAAGTATCTGTACTTGTACTCGGTCATAAAAAAATGGTATCGGTGCAACCCTAGTGTACTTGTACTTCAGATTTGTCTCTAATTGGCCACAGTGTACATCAAACACAATAGTATTTGCTGGGGAAAACAATGGACTGATGTTTTAGCTCTGCAATACACCCAAACAAACAGTTCAGTCCGCTTAAGCCCAGTATTAGAATATGCACTATAAGAATGTTCACCTTTTCTCCCATACAACTTAATGGAGACATTTGAAGAACGACAATATGGAAATAAAAGCAATTACTGTAATGCTGTAAAGCGTTTAGCTGTGGATCCTGCTTTCCTTTCCCAGCTACCTTTGGCTGGATCTGCAGCTTCCTTTCCACATTTAGAGAAAGTCGATTAGTAGGGCGTCCTAATGAATTGCAATAGTGCAAAATGGCTGTCACTCTCTACCTCCAGCACCAATCACCTGTGATCTGCTCTCAAGTGCGATATTCTGACCATGCTGCACCTCGGGTTAGACTAGTACAGTAATATAACACATTTTCGTGAGCACCAGTCTAGAATAAAATGGTTTTCTTTATTCATTCAAGATGGATAAAATGTGTACAAATTCAAAAGTTGCTGTTCCCATTATTTGTTTGCAGACTTAATTTCTCTCTCTTTCTCAAAAATTACTCAAAACTTACAGTACCGTTAATCCGGAAAATGTTTGTTTTGTAATTTTCCCTATGGGCCTTGCACCCAGACCTGTCTGGGGTTAACTTCCTGGGACTCTGGGGACAGTGCGGCTGCCTGAGAGTGCTATTGAGCACCTAGAGCTGTGCATGTTGCAGGGTCATAGGATGTGAACCCAGTCCAGTCTGAGAGTACAGTCCCCTTCCATGTTTTGTTTATGTCTAGGGTGATTACATAAGTCTGTGCACCCTTGACTTGTTCCCAGTTTGTTTGATTGAGAGCTTGCATTGTTTGGCTGTTGTAAGGACCCAGGTTTTGGGAGAGACCTTGACGTGGTACCTGGGCTTGTCCCATTTGGCCAGATGCAATAACTGACTCTTCCATTTTTGCTTTTAAAGCGACAGTCAACCCAAATTTTCAAATAGGTAATTCCTGTAAACTTGCTAATGATTCTTATTTTGCACTAATTTAGTAGCCTAAATTGTTTCCAAGCATTAGTACTTACTTTTTTTCTCTTGTGGCTGTTTAAAATGCCCGCCTGCCCCCTCCCATATTTCATCATCAGGATCTTCATTGTCCAGCCCTAACTGCTAATTCTCGTCCGTCCACACTCCCGTGTTTTGCGCATGCGCAATGCGCCGCTAACGCTGTAGGGGAAATGAGAAGGGATTTAGAGTTTTTTAAAACCTTCCCCCTACAGCGTTAGCGGGCACTACGCATGCGCAAAACACAGGAGTGTGGACGGACGAGAATTAGCAGTTAGAGCTGGACAATGAAGATCCTGATGACGAAATATGGGAGGGGGCAGGCGAGCATTTTAAACAGCCAAAAGAGAAAAAAGGAAGTACTAATGCTTAGAAACAATTTAGGCTATTAAATTAGGCTATAGTGCAAAATAAGAATCATTAGCAAGTTTATAGGAATGACCTATTTGAACATTTGGGTTGACTGTCTCTTAAATCTTAGCTGAGAGCTTGCAAGTGAGTGCTGGACTTTCTCTGTGTGCTGTATTAATTTGTTTTGTAATTTTCACTATGGGCCTTGCACCCAGCCTGCATGTTGCAGGGTCATAGGATGTGTACCTAGTCCAGTCTGAGAGTGCAGTCCCCTTCCGTGTTTTGTATGTGTAAAAAAAATTAAATATATATATATATGTATGTGTGTATATATATATATATATATATATATATATATATATATATACTGTATATACACACACAAGTCCAAGAAGGTAGAAGCACTTCTGGTAGCAATAAATAGGCATTTTGTTTTGAAAACGGGGGAGACCCTGAAGCGTCAACAAATAAATGGATTATTATAATTAAGACCCTGTGAGTGCCTTCCGTTCTATTGGACATTTTATATATATATATCAGGGACGTGCACTCATAGGAGGCAGGGGAGGCAGTGCCTACCCTGCCATATGTGGCCAAAGCTTAATTAAATTTTAATTAAAACAAAAAAAAGTCCCAAAAAAAATATTTCCCCCCCATGTAATGCTATGGAGAGGCAGGTACAGGAACGCTTCTCTCCATTGCAGTACATGGGTCAAAGGAAAAGCTGAGCTGCAGCTCACCTGTTTTGTCTCAATATATTAGCAGCAAAAATTGGGACCAATAGGAGGCACCCCTCTTAATGCCTCCTAGCAAGTGAAGGATATATAGATTAATCAGAAGGAGGATGCAGTAAGCAGGGTCATGTGACACAACTGGAAGCTGAGGTAACCTAAAAACAGATGACACCAAGCAGAAGAGTAAAGTAGTATTCTACATCTCTTGTGATTCACAAATTGTTCTCAGATACAGCTCATTAACAGGGGGGGGGCAGTAAGTGAGCATAACCCAATACTGACAGGAAGTCAAAGGGTCAATTCAAATTTAAATCCATAATTTAAAACCCAGAGTTTGAAGTTAAGTGTGCAGTGTCCACATTATTTAGATTAAAGTTTCTTTCATGTAATTAGCAAGAGTCCATGAGCTAGTGACGTATGGGATATACATTCCTACTAGGAGGGGCAAAGTTTCCCAAACCTCAAAATGCCTATAAATACACCCCTCACCACACCCACAATTCAGTTTTACAAACTTTGCCTCCTATGGAGGTGGTGAAGTAAGTTTGTGCTAGATTCTACGTTGATATGCGCTCCGCTGCAAGTTGGAGCCCGGTTTTCCTCTCAGCGTGCAGTGAATGTCAGAGGGATGTGAGGAGAGTATTGCCTATTTGAATGCAGTGATCTCCTTCTACGGGGTCTATTTCATAGGTTCTCTGTTATCGGTCGTAGAGATTCATCTCTTACCTCCCTTTTCAGATCGACGATATACTCTTATTTGTATACCATTACCTCTGCTGATTTTCGTTTCAGTACTGGTTTGGCTTTCTACAAACATGTAGATGAGTGTCCTGGGGTAAGTAAGTCTTATTTTCTGTGACACTCTAAGCTATGGTTGGGCACTTTATTTATAAAGTTCTAAATATATGTATTCAAACATTTATTTGCCTTGACTTATTTTCAGACAGTCAGTTTCATATTTGGGATAATGCATTTGAATCAATCATTTTTTCTTACCTTTAAAAAATTTGACTTTTTTTCCCTGTGGGCTGTTAGGCTCGCGGGGGCTGAAAATGCTTCATTTTATTGCGTCATTCTTGGCGCAGACTTTTTTGGCGCAAAAAATCTTTTCTGTTTCCGGCGTCATTTTTTGACGTCCTTTTGCGCCAAAAATGTCGGCGTTCCGGATGTGGCGTCATTTTTGGCGCCAAAAAGCATTTAGGCGCCAAACAATGTGGGCGTATTATTTGGCGCCAAAAAATATGGGCGTCGCTTTTGTCTCCACATTATTTCAGTCTCATTTTTTCTTTGCTTCTGGTTACTAGAAGCTTGTTTATTGGCATTTTTTCCCATTCCTGAAACTGTCATTTAAGGAATTTGATCAATTTTGCTTTATATGTTGTTTTTTCTCTTACATATTGCAAGATGTCTCACGTTGCATCTGAGTCAGAAGATACTTCAGGAAAATCGCTGTCTAGTGCTGGAACTACCAAAGCTAAGTGTATCTGCTGTAAACTTTTGGTAGCTATTCCTCCGGCTGTTGTTTGTATTAATTGTCATGACAAACTTGTTAAAGCAGATAATATTTCCTTTAGTAATGTACCATTGCCTGTTGCAGTTCCCTCAACATCTAAGGTGCAGAATGTTCCTGATAACATAAGAGATTTTGTTTCTGAATCCATCAAGAAGGCTATGTCTGTTATTTCTCCTTCTAGTAAACATAAAAAATCTTTTAAAACTTCTCTCTCTACAGATGAATTTTTAAATGATCATCATCATTCTGATTCTGATGACTCTTCTGGTTCAGAGGATTCTGTCTTAGAGATTGATGCTGATAAATCTTCATATTTATTTAAAATGGAATTTATTCGTTCTTTACTTAAAGAAGTACTAATTGCTTTAGAAATAGAGGATTCTGGTCCTCTTGATACTAATTCTAAACGTTTAGATAAGGTATTTAAATCTCCTGTGGTTATTCCAGAAGTTTTTCCTGTTCCTAATGCTATTTCTGAAGTAATTTCCAGAGTATGGGATAAATTGGGTAATTCATTTACTCCTTCTAAACGTTTTAAGCAATTATATCCTGTGCCGTCTGACAGATTAGAATTTTGGGACAAAATCCCTAAAGTCGATGGGGCTATTTCTACCCTTGCTAAACGTACTACTATTCCTACGTCAGATGGTACTTCGTTTAAAGATCCTTTAGATAGGAAAATTGAATCCTTTCTAAGAAAAGCTTATCTGTGTTCAGGTAATCTTCTTAGACCTGCTATATCTTTGGCTGATGTTGCTGCAGCTTCAACTTTTTGGTTGGAGACTTTAGCACAACAAGTAACAGATCATGATTCTCATAATATTATTATTCTTCTTCAGCATGCTAATAATTTTATCTGTGATGCCATTTTTGATATTATCAGAGTTGATGTCAGGTTTATGTCTCTAGCTATTTTAGCTAGAAGAGCTTTATGGCTTAAAACTTGGAATGCTGATATGGCTTCTAAATCAACTCTACTTTCCATTTCTTTCCAGGGTAACAAATTATTTGGTTCTCAGTTGGATTCCATTATCTCAACTGTTACTGGTGGGAAAGGAACTTTTTTACCACAGGATAAAAAATCTAAGGGTAAAAACAGGGCTAATAATCGTTTTCGTTCCTTTCGTTTCAACAAAGAACAAAAGCCTGATCCTTCATCCTCAGGAGCAGTTTCAGTTTGGAAACCATCTCCAGTCTGGAATAAATCCAAGCCTTCTAGAAAGGCAAAGCCTGCTTCTAAGTCCACATGAAGGTGCGGCCCTCATTCCAGCTCAGCTGGTAGGGGCAGGTTACGTTTTTTCAAAGAAATTTGGATCAATTCTGTTCACAATCTTTGGATTCAGAACATTGTTTCAGAAGGGTACAGAATTGGTTTCAAGATGAGACCTCCTGCAAAGAGATTTTTTCTTTCCCGTGTCCCAGTAAATCCAGTGAAAGCTCAAGCATTTCTGAATTGTGTTTCAGATCTAGAGTTGGCTGGAGTAATTATGCCAGTTCCAGTTCTGGAACAGGGGATGGGGTTTTATTCAAATCTCTTCATTGTACCAAAGAAGGAGAATTCCTTCAGACCAGTTCTGGATCTAAAAATATTGAATCGTTATGTAAGGATACCAACGTTCAAAATGGTAACTGTAAGGACTATCTTGCCTTTTGTTCAGCAAGGGCATTTTATGTCCACAATAGATTTACAGGATGCATATCTGCATATTCCGATTCATCCAGATCATTATCAGTTCCTGAGATTCTCTTTTCTGGACAAGCATTACCAGTTTGTGGCTCTGCCGTTTGGCCTAGCTACAGCTCCAAGAATTTTTACAAAGGTTCTCGGTGCCCTTCTGTCTGTAATCAGAGAACAGGGTATTGTGGTATTTCCTTATTTGGACGATATCTTGGTACTTGCTCAGTCTTTACATTTAGCAGAATCTCATACGAATCGACTTGTGTTGTTTCTTCAAGATCATGGTTGGAGGATCAATTCACCAAAAAGTTAATTGATTCCTCAGACAAGGGTAACCTTTCTGGGTTTCCAGATAGATTCAGTCTTCCTCAGACAAGGGTAACCTTTCTGGGTTTCCAGATAGATTCAGTGTCCATGACTCTGTCTTTAACAGACAAGAGACGTCTAAAATTGATTTCAGCTTGTCGAAACCTTCAGTCACAATCATTCCCTTCGGTAGCCTTATGCATGGAAATTCTAGGTCTTATGACTGCTGCATCGGACGCGATCCCCTTTGCTCGTTTTCACATGCGACCTCTTCAGCTCTGTATGCTGAATCAATGGTGCAAGGATTACACAAAGATATCTCAATTAATATCTTTAAAACCGATTGTACGACACTCTCTAACGTGGTGGACAGATCACCATCGTTTAATTCAGGGGGCTTCTTTTGTGCTTCCGACCTGGACTGTAATTTCAACAGATGCAAGTCTCACAGGTTGGGGAGCTGTGTGGGGATCTCTGACGGCACAAGGAGTTTGGGAATCTCAGGAGGTGAGATTACCGATCAATATTTTGGAACTCCGTGCAATTTTCAGAGCTCTTCAATCTTGGCCTCTTCTGAAGAGAGAATCGTTCATTTGTTTTCAGACAGACAATGTCACTACTGTGGCATACATCAATCATCAAGGAGGGACTCACAGTCCTCTGGCTATGAAAGAAGTATCTCGAATTCTGGTTTGGGCGGAATCCAGCTCCTGTCTAATCTCTGCGGTTCATATCCCAGGTATAGACAATTGGGAAGCGGATTATCTCAGTCGCCAAACGTTGCATCCGGGCGAATGGTCTCTTCACCCAGAGGTATTTCTTCAGATTGTTCAAATGTGGGAGCTTCCAGAAATAGATCTGATGGCGTCTCATCTAAACAAGAAACTTCCCAGGTATCTGTCCAGATCCCGGGATCCTCAGGCGGAAGCAGTGGATGCATTATCACTTCCTTGGAAGTATCATCCTGCTTATATCTTTCCGCCTCTAGTTCTTCTTCCAAGAGTAATCTCCAAGATTCTGAAGGAATGCTCGTTTGTTCTGCTGGTAGCTCCGGCATGGCCTCACAGGTTTTGGTATGCGGATCTTGTCCGGATGGCCTCTTACCCTCCGTGGACTCTTCCGCTACGACCAGACCTTCTGTCGCAAGGTCCTTTTTTCCATCAGGATCTCAAATCCTTAAATTTAAAGGTATGGAGATTGAACGCTTGATTCTTGGTCAAAGAGGTTTCTCTGACTCTGTGATTAATACTATGTTACAGGCTCGTAAATCTGTATCCAGAGAGATATATTATAGAGTCTGGAAGACTTATATTTCTTGGTGTCTTTCTCATCATTTTTCTTGGCATTCTTTTAGAATTCCGAGAATTTTACAGTTTCTTCAGGATGGTTTAGATAAAGGTTTATCCGCAAGTTCTTTGAAAGGACAAATCTCTGCTCTTTCTGTTCTTTTTCACAGAAAGATTGCTAATCTTCCTGATATTCATTGTTTTGTACAAGGTTTGGTTCGTATAAAACCTGTCATTAAGTCAATTTCTCCTCCTTGGAGTTTGAATTTGGTTCTGGGGGCTCTTCAAGCTCCTCCGTTTGAACCTATGCATTCATTGGACATTAAATTACTTTCTTGGAAAGTTTTGTTCCTTTTGGCAATCTCTTCTGCCAGAAGAGTTTCTGAATTATCTGCTCTTTCTTGTGAGTCTCCTTTTCTGATTTTTCATCAGGATAAGGCAGTGTTGCAAACTTCTTTTGAATTTTTACCTAAAGTTGTGAATTCTAACAACATTAGTAGGGAAATTGTGGTACCTTCATTATGTCCTAATCCTAAGAATTCTAAGGAGAAATCATTGCATTCTTTGGATGTTGTTAGAGCTTTGAAATATTATGTTGAAGCTACTAAGTCTTTCCGAAAGACTTCTAGTTTATTTGTTATCTTTTCTGGTTCTAGAAAAGGCCAGAAAGCTTCTGCCATTTCTTTGGCATCTTGGTTGAAATCTTTAATTCATCTTGCCTATGTTGAGTCGGGTAAATCTCCGCCTCAAAGGATTACAGCTCATTCTACTAGGTCAGTTTCTACTTCCTGGGCGTTTAGGAATGAAGCTTCGATTGATCAGATTTGCAAAGCAGCAACTTGGTCCTCTTTGCATACTTTTACTAAATTCTACCATTTTGATGTATTTTCTTCTTCTGAAGCAGTTTTTGGTAGAAAAGTACTTCAGGCAGCGGTTTCAGTTTGAATCTTCTGCTTATGTTTTTCATTAAACTTTATTTTGGGTGTGGATTATTTTCAGCAGGAATTGGCTGTCTTTATTTTATCCCTCCCTCTCTAGTGACTCTTGCGTGGAAAGATCCACATCTTGGGTAATCATTATCCCATACGTCACTAGCTCATGGACTCTTGCTAATTACATGAAAGAAAACATAATTTATGTAAGAACTTACCTGATAAATTAATTTCTTTCATATTAGCAAGAGTCCATGAGGCCCGCCCTTTTTTGGGGTGGTTATGATTTTTGTATAAAGCACAATTATTCCAATTCCTTATTTTATATGCTTTCGCACTTTTTTATCACCCCACTTCTTGGCTATTCGTTAAACTGAATTGTGGGTGTGGTGAGGGGTGTATTTATAGGCATTTTGAGGTTTGGGAAACTTTGCCCCTCCTGGTAGGAATGTATATCCCATACGTCACTAGCTCATGGACTCTTGCTAATATGAAAGAAATGAATTTATCAGGTAAGTTCTTACATAAATTATGTTTTTTGACATTGAATATTGCTAAGTCTCCCTTTTTCATGGTTATTTGACCTAATTAGGTACAAACTCCATATATGTTATGTCTGTTCAGTCACAGGATGCAGTATCTATTTTTATTTTTCTCTGTGTCTCCATTTATTTAAAGACTGCTGTTAACTTGTAATTCACAAATCAATTGAAAGCTGTTGCATTGTGTTTTTAATATGTGCTGCTTTTATACAAGTGTATATTAATAAAAAGCAGATAATGAGTCATTTAAAAATATATGTAATTATTGCAGTTAAATGTTTTTAGAAATAATGCCATTGTAAAGTAACTGGTTAAACACATAGTCAAAGGGAGACATTAAAAATTAAACTTTCATGATTGAAGTAGAGCATGAAATTTTAATAGATTTTTCTAGTTATTTATATTTTGAGAATTAGCATCAACTGTTACTGGCCCCATATCAGCAAATCAAATTAGTTTTTGAAAGGAACATGAAAGTCATAATTACATTTCCATCATTCAGATAGAAATTGCACACACAAAATAAAAAAAATAAACTTTCTATTTTACTTTTATTATTGTGTACTTAATTCTTTTGGTATCCTTTGGTGTCCTTTGTTGAAGAGCATACCTAAGTGGGATGTGCACGTTCGTTTTTTGAACACCATATTGCAGCAGCTGTGTTGGCAGTATTGATAACTTATCCTTTGTGTAAAACTTGTATGGTAAATTATTTCTATTTTTACAATACAGTAGTGAGTAGAGAAGATTGTGTATCATTCTAATTGCTTAGTAATTGGCACTGTGCCACAGAATTGTGTGAGTGTGTATGTGAGCAGAGTGTGTGTGGGTGTCAGTGAGCAGAATATGTGTGCTTTATTCTCCAGGTAATCAATACATTTTCTCAACAATGGTCCTCAAGTACCCCCAACAGGCCAGGTTTTCATTATAGCTGAATCAGTGCACAGGTGAAGTAATCAGCTGATCAGTAACTCAGTGATTACTAACTTGCTCCCACCCATCACCTGATTATGTCACCTGTGCACTGGTTCAGCTATCATTTAAACCTGCCCTGTTGGGGGTACTTGCGGCCCTCTGTACATATGTTTCTCTGGCATATCATGTCTAGTGCCTCACCAGCCTCTGACATCACTGCATGTCACTGATATATATATATATATATATATATATATATATACTGTGTGTGTGTGTGTATATGTATATATATATATATATATATATATAATTTATTTATATATATGTTTATATATACCTTTCCATTGCATTCCCTTAATAGGATAAATGTCAGTGCTTGCTCCTTATTGTAATAGCGTCAAAAATATCCAGGCACTCGAGCTTCATTTTAAAGTATTTATTTCCGGTACAATCTGGTTGTTATCACATTCCCAACGTTTTTATCTAACAATCAGACCTTTGTCAAGGTTAAATTATCTATACAATAAAATAAAGAAAGAAAGCATATGTTATTTATCATTGTCAATTTTTTTGGTACTTTGTTGTTATTGTTAGTTTCATTTAATGTTTAGTTATGCTTATGAAGATTATTGTACTTTTGTTACATACTTCTTAAAGGGACATAAAACTCTCTCGCCTAGATTTAGAGTTTTGTCGGTAAAGACTTGCGGTGCTAACGCTCCTTTTTTTTCCAGCGCACCCTTAAGACAACGCTGGTATTACGAGTTGTCTGAATGGCTGCGTTAGCCTCAGAAAAGGGAGCGTTGAGCATAATTTAGCTCCACTTCAACCCTCAATACCAGCGCTGCTTACGGTAGCGGTAAGCAGGAAAAACGTGCTCGTGCATGATATCCCCATAGGAAACAATGGGGCTGAGCTGGCTGAAAAAAAACCTAACACCTGCAAAAAAGCAGCGTTCAGCTCCTAACGCAGCCCCATTGATTCCTATGGGGAAATAATTTTTATGTCTACACCTAACACCCTAACATGAACCCCGGGTCTAAACACCCCTAACCTTACACTTATTAACCCCTAATCTGCCGCCCCCGACATCGCTGACACCTGCATTTTATTACTAACCCCTAATCTGTCGCTCCGGACACCGCCGCAACCTACATGATCGCTATGAACCCCTAATCTGCTGCCCCTAACATCGCCGACAACTACATTATATTTATTACTCCCTAATCTGCCACCCCCCAACGTCGCCGCCACCTACCTACACTTATTAACCCCTAATCTGCCGCTCCGGACACCGCCGCAACCTACATTATCGCTATAAACCCCTAATCTGCTGCCCTTAACATCGCCAACACCTACATTATATTTATTAACCCCTAATCTGTCCCCCAACATCGCCCCAACTATATTACATTTATTAACCCCTAATCTGTCCGTCCCCCCCCAACGTCGCCGCCACCTACCTACACTTATTAACCCCTAATCTGCCGACCGGACCTCGCTGCCAATATAATAAATGTATTAACCTCTAAACCACCACACTCCCGCCTCGAAAACACTATAATAAATTGTATCAACCCCTAATCTGCCCTCCCTAACATCGCCACCACCTACCTACACTTATTAACCCCTAATCTGCCGACCGGACCTCGCTGCCAATATAATAAATGTATTAACCTCTAAACCACCACACTCCCGCCTCGAAAACACTATAATAAATTGTATCAACCCCTAATCTGCCCTCCCTAACATCGCCACCACCTACCTACAATTATTAACCCCTAAACCTAAGTCTAACCCTAACACCCCCCTAAGTTAAATATAATTTAAATTAATCTAAATAAATGTACTATAGTTAAATTATTCCTATTTAAAACTAAATACTTACCTATAAAATAAACCCTAATATAGCTACAATATAACTAATAGTTACATTGTAGCTATTTTAGAATTTATATTTATTTTACAGGCAACTTTGTATTTATTTTAACTAGGTACAATAGCTATTAAATAGTTAATAACTATTTAATAGCTACCTAGTTAAAATAATTACAAAATTACCTGTAAAATAAATCCTAACCTAAGTTACAAATACACCTAACACTACACTATCAATAAATTAATTAAATAAATTACCTACAATTAGCTAAACTAAAATACAATTAATAAACTAATCTATAATACAATAAAAAACAAACACTAAATTACAGAAAATAAAAAAAATTACAAGAAGTTTAAACTAATTACACCTAATCTAAGCCCTCTAATAAAATAAAAAAGCCCCCCAAAATAATAAAATGCCCTACCCTATTCTAAATTAAAAAGTAATCAGCTCTTTTACCAGCCCTTAAAAGGGCTTTTTGCGGGGCATTGCCCCAAAGTAATCAGCTCTTTTACCTGTAAAAAAAATACAACCCCCTACAACATTAAAACCCACCACCCAGATACCCCTACTCTAACCCACCCAAACCCCCCTTAAATAAACCTAACGCTAACCCCCTGAAGATCTCCCTACCTTGAGTCGTCTTCACCCAGCCGAGCCAAATTCTTCATCCAAGCGGAGCAAGAAGAGGTCCTCCATCCGGTAGAAGTCTTCATCCAAGCGGGGCAGAAGGTCTTCCATCCGATTGAAGTGTTCATCCAAGCGGCATCTTCTATCTTCATCCATCCGGAGCAGAGCGGCAGCATCCTGAAGACCTCCGACGCGGAACATCCATCCTGGCCGACGACTGAACAAAGAATGACGGTTCCTTTAAATGATGTCATCCAAGATGGAGTCACTCGAATTCCGATTGGCTGATAGAATTCTATCAGCCAATCGGATTGACCTTGCATTCTATTGGCTGATCGGAACAGCCAATAGAATGCAAGGTCAATCCGATTGGCTAATTGAATCAGCCAATCATAATTTTCCTACCTTAATTCCGATTGACTGATAGAATCCTATCAGCCAATCGGAATTCGAGGGACGCCATCTTGGATGATGTCATTTAAAGGAACAGTCATTCGTCGTTCAGTCGTCGGCCAGGATGGATGTTCCGCGTCGGAGGTCTTCAGGATGCTGCCGCTCCGCTCCGGATGGATGAAGATAGAAGATGCCGCTTGGATGAACACTTCAATCGGATGGTAGACCTCTTCTGCCCCGCTTGGATGAAGACTTCTACTGGATGGAGGACCTCTTCTTGCTCCGCTTGGATGAAAAATTTGGCTCGGCTGGGTGAAGACGACTCAAGGTAGGGAGATCTTCAGGGGGTTAGTGTTAGGTTTATTTAAGGGGGGTTTGGGTGGGTTAGAGTAGGAGTATGTGGGTGGTGGGTTTTAATGTTGGGGGGGGTGTATTTTTTTACAGGTAAAAGAGCTGATTACTTTGGGGCAATGCCCCGCAAAAAGCCCTTTTAAGGGCTGGTAAAAGAGCTGATTACTTTGTAATTTAGAATAGGGTAGGGCATTTTATTATTTTGGGGGGCTTTTTTATTTTATTAGGGGGTTTAGATTAGGTGCAATTAGTTTAAACTTTTTTTTTGTATTATAGATTAGTTTATTTAATTGTATTTTAGTTTAGCTAATTGTAGGTAATTTATTTAATTAATTTATTGATAGTGTTGTGTTAGGTGTATTTGTAACAGGTTAGGATTTATTTTACAGGTAATTTTGTAATTATTTTAACTAGGTAGCTATTAAATAGTTATTAACTATTTAATAGCTATTGTACCTAGTTAAAATAAATACAAAGTATTGTAGCTATATTAGGGTTTATTTTATAGGTAAGTATTTAGTTTTAAATAAGAATAATTTATTTAATTATAGTAAATTTATTTAGATTAATTTAAATTATATTTAACTTAGGGGGGTTTTAGGGTTAGACTTAGGTTTAGGGGTTAATAACTTTATTATAGTAGCGGCGACGTTGGGGGCGGGAGATTAGGGGTTAATAATTGTAGGTAGGTGGCGGCGATGTTAGGGAGGGCAGATTAGGGGTTAATACAATTTATTATAGTGTTTGCGAGGCGGGAGTGTGGCGGTTTAGGGGTTAATACATTTATTATAATGATGGCGAGGTCCGGTCGGCAGATTAGGGGTTAATAAGTGTAGGTAGGTGGCGGCGACGTTGGGGGGGGGCAGATTAGGGGGTAATAAAAATAATATAGGTGTCGGCGATGTTAGGGGCAGCAGATTAGGGGTTCATAGGGATAATGTAGGTGGCGGCGGTGTCCGGAGCGGCAGATTCGGGGTTAAAAATTTTTATTATAGGGTTTGCGATGTGGGGGGGCTTCGGTTTAGGGGTTCATAGGTAGTTTATGGGTGTTAGTGTACTTTATTGCACAGTAGTTAAGAGCTTTATGTTCCCGCGTTAGCCCATAAAACTCTTAACTACAGACTTTTTTTTGCGGTTGGAGTCTTGTCAGTAGAGGCTCTACCGCTCACTTCTTCCAAGACTCGTAATACCAGCATTAGGCAAATCCCATTAAAAAGATAGGATACGCAATTAACGTAAGGGGATCTGCGGTAGCCTGGAGTCGCGGAAAGAAAGTGAGCGGTAGACCCTTTCCTGCCTGACTCTAAATACCATCGGGCGTTAAAAAGCTGCGTTAGGACCCCTTAACGCTGCTTTTTAACCCTAACGCAGAACTCTAAATCTAGGCGTCTGTGTTCTCTGTATTTGTCTTTCTTAATATGAGGAGAGTCCATGGCATCACTCCTTACTGTTGGGAAATACTGAACCTGGCCACCAGGAGGAGGCAAAGACACCCCAGCCAAAGGCTTAAATACTCCCCCTACTTCCCTCATATCCCAGTCATTCTTGCCTTTCGTCACAGGAGGTTGCCAGAGAAGTGTCAGAAGATTCGGAGTAGTTACTTATGAAGGCTATCTACCCTTCAAAATGAGACTGGTGTTTTAAGTAGTCTTGTCAGCCTCTCAGTGAGAGCATTGACGAATGTTAGAGTCTGGAGATGCAGGGAGACCCATCCAAACTCCTATTAACAGCTCCTAAGCAATCAGTGTTGAGGAGTTTAACTGCCTGCTTCAATCACTCAAGTCCATGTCAGGAGCGATGCTACAAGACTGTCAAACTTGAGAGGCTGTGTTTCTGTTCCACGGCATAGATTCCGATAAGATTGTTTCATTTTTTTATACACATATGATAACGCAAGAATACAGGGTCACAGTGTGGCTCCTTTTATCTGTATTGAATCAAGGGTTAATATCTCCAGAGGGGGATTATTGAACAGGGGGAATTTTATTTTATTATGATTATGCTGGGACATGTGTGAGATGAGGCTCAGGTAGATGTTGGAACGTACAGGTTTTTACTTTCGTTTTTTGAAGCTGGCACTTTTTTTTTTTCCTATTATAGCAGGGGCGGTCCTGCATTGCGCACCATGTGACCTGGTGTGGTCACACTGATTTCCGTACGGTAAAACGGAGAAGAAGCGGTTTCTCTGTTTGGCCTGGGTCATAGGAGGTGGTGAGTGCCCCACCCATTGGGGGTATAAAGGTGCCGTTTTATCTTATTAATCAATAGTCTGCTTTATAAGCACAAGCTGTGGAGGATTCTGATGCGTTAGAGGGTACTCCCTCTTTACCGTAGTCTAATACCTGTCTAATACCTATATTGTGAGGAGGCTATGGTACACCCGACTGCTCAATTATGTTCCACATGCCTTGATAAAGTTATCATGTCAAAGAAAGTTAATATGTTTGATACCACTGAGCCGTCTACCTCTGAGGAGTCTCCGTCCCGTGAGGTGCACACCCTACAGTCATCTCCTAATACACATGCAGCTTCCCGTAGCACTCCTAATCCTCCATCTGGACGGGGCCCTTTTACCGCCAGACTTTAATGAGCAGTTACAAACGGCAGTGTCTGCAGCCTTTAGTGCTTTACCTTGCCCTGCTAAGTACAAGCGAAAGGTCAAATATTGCTATCCTTCCCAGGGGTCATCTACTAGCTTTTTGGATTTGTCTGATACCAGATTATCCGATGATGAAGATTCCTCTGATACTTCAGAGGGTGCTCTTTCTGGGTCGGAATCTGCTGCCTCTAAGCCTCCAGCTGCGGAGGAACCAGACTTTAGATTTAAGATTGAGCATTTACGTTTTCTGCTAAAGGAAGTGTTTGCTACGTTAGAGGTTCCAGAGCCCAAATTGCCTGAGGAACCTTTGATTCCTAAATTAGATAAGGTCTACAAGGATAGGGTTGTACCACAAACTTTCCCGGTTCCCGTAAAGATGGCTAACATTATTAAGAATGATTGGGAAAGAATTGGCTCTTCATTTTCTCCTTCCTTTAAGAAATTGTTCCCGGTTGGAATTGTGGGGTTCCATCCCCAAGGTAGATTGGCGCTATCTCCACGCTTGCTAAACGCACTACTATCCCACTTTAGGCTAGTTTGTCATTTAAAGAGCCCATAGATAAGAAAATCAAAACTCTGTTAAGAAAGATGTTTCCACATATGGGATATTTTTTTCAACCGGCAGCGGCTGTTGCTGGAGTAGCTACCTACTGGAGCAACTCCTTATCTGAGTTGATTGAGGTGGAGGGTCCCCTCGATGTGATCCAGGAAAGAATTAAGGCCTTATGGGTGGCTAATTCTTTTATTTGTGATGCAAATATGCAAATTATTCGCCTGAATGCCAAGGCTTTAGGTTTTTCTGTTCAAGCCCGTAGGGCACTCTGGTCTGCGAACATGACTTCAGTCGAGACTTCTTTCCCTCCCATTTAAAGGAAAGATTCTATTTGTTCCAGGCCTGGACTTAATTATCTCCACGGTTACTGAAAGCAAAGGTGCCTTTTTACCACAGGATAAGAAGAACAAACCTAAGGGACAAGGTCCTATTTGTCGTTCCTTTCGTTCGGATAAATCCCAACGTCAGCAGCCCTCCGTTAAGCCCGAGCAATACAAGGGGACTTGGAAGCCGGCTTAGTCCTTGAATAAATCCAAGCAGAATAAGAAGCCCGCCGAGACAAAGTCAACATGAAGGGGCGGCCCCCAAATCGGCTCTGAATCTTGTAGGGGGCAGACTTTTGCTCTTTTCGAATGCTTTGTTTGGGGACTTGCTAGAACCATAGGTCCTGGAGGTCATCGCTCAGGGATACGGGATAGGTTTCAAGTCTCATCCACCCAGGGGCAGATCCCTATTGCCAAACCTGTCTTCAAGGCCAGAAAAGAGAGAGGCCTCTCTGGGGTGCGTGAGGGATCTCTCCTCCCTGGAAGTCATTGTCCTGATACCTCTTGCAGAAAAAGGTCCTGGGATACTACTCAAACCTTTTTGTGGTCCCAAAGAAGTAGGGAACTTTCCGCTCGATTCTGGATCTGAAGTGTTTAAACAAATTCCTATATGTCCCCTCTTTCAAGATGGAGACAATAAAGTCCATCCTTCCCTTGGTTCAGGAAGGACAGTTCATTACCACAATAGATCTGAAGGATGCTTACCTTCACGTTCCAATACACAAGGAACACTTCAAATTCCCAAGGTTAGCGTTCCTGGACCAGCACTTCAAGTTTATTGCACTAATTCTGTTTGGTCTAGCTACTGCTCCAAGAGTTTTTACAAAGGTTCTAGGGGCTCTGCTTGCAGTGGCCAGAACCAGAGGCATAGCAGTAGTGCCATACTTGGACGATATTCTGGTTCAAGCACCATCCTGTCATCTGGCAGAAAACCATTCGAAAGCTCTTCTATTTATTCTTCGATCTCGAGTTCTCTTATTCCCTGTACCAGGGTCGAATTCCTGGGTACTATAATAGACTCCATATCCATGAGGATATTCCATCCTGGAATATTGTGACTACGGATGCATATCTATCAGGATGGGGAGTGTTTGGGGTGCCAGGAAGGCACAGAGCCTGTGGACTCAAGAGGAGTCCCTCCACCCGATCAACATTTTGGCCTCTTCTGGGTTTGTCCCAGTTTATCAGATTCCAATCAGACAACATAAACTTGGTGGCTTACATCAACCGTCAGGGGGGAACAAGGAGCTCCCCTGGAAGTATCTCGGATTCTGGAATGGGTGGAGGCCCACAACTGCTCGCTGCAGGCGATACACATTCCGGGTGTGGACAACTGGGAAGCGGATTTCCTCAGCAGACAATCCTTTCATCCGGGGGAATGGTCTCTCCATCCTGAGGTGTTTGTGGAGATTTGCAACAGATGGAGGACGCCGGAGATGGATCTCATGGCATCCCGGCTCAATTCCAAGCTACCCAGATATGGGTCAAGGTCCAGGGATCCTCAGGCGGAGCGAATAGATGCATTAGCAGTGCCTTGGAGGTTCAATCTAGTTTACATTTTTCCGCTGTTACCACTTCTCCCTCGTGTAGTGGCCCGCATCAAGGATGTGGTTCGCGGACCTGGTGGGGATGTCCTCATTTACTCCATGGAAGTTACCTTGTTGCAGGGGTCTGCTGGAACAAGGTCCTTTTGTTCATCAAAATCTAGATTCTTTGAGGGTGACTGCGTGGAGATTAAGCACTTAATCTTAGCCTAGAGAGGTTTCTCTGAGAGGGTTATTGACACTCTCGTTCAGGCTTGTAAGCCTGTTACTCATCACATCTATCATAAGTTATGGAGAACTTATTCTGGTGTGAAGAGCGTGGTTTCGTTTGACATAAGGTCAAGGCTGCCAGGATTCTTTCCTTTCTCCAGGAGGTTCTGGAGTAGGACCTTTCTGCCAGTTCCCTGAGGGGACAGATTTCGGCCCTTTCTGTTCTGCTGCATAAGAGGCTTGCAGAGCTCCCTGACTTGCAATCATTTGTTAAGGCTCTGATCAGGATCAGACCTGTGTTTAGATCTTACGCTCCCCTTTGGAGTTTGAATCTTGTTCTTAAGTTTTTGCAATGGGCTCCGTTTGAGCCTATGCATTCGTTTGACATTAAATTGTTGTCCTGGAAGGTTCTTTTTCTATTGGCTATTGCGTCGGCACGCAGAGCTTCTGAGATTGCTGCTTTGGATGTGAGCCTCCTTATCTGGTGTTCCATACTGATAAGGCTGTCCTACGTACCCGCTTGGATTTTCTGCCTAAGGTGGTGGCTGATCGTAACATAAATCAGGAGATTGTGGTTCCTTCCTTGTGTCCTAATCCTCCTCCTTCAAAGGAACAATTTACTTCATAATCTGGATGTTCAAGCTTTGAAGTTTTATCTTCAAGCTACTAAGGATTTTAGACAATCTTCTTCCTTGTTTGATATCTACTCTGGGAAGCGTAAGGGTCTGAAGGCCTCTTCGACTTCCTTATCCTTTTGGTTGAGGAGTGTTATATGCTTAGCTTACGAGTCAGCGGGGCTTAGACCTCCTCAGAGGATTACGGCTCATTCCACTAGAATAAGTGGCTTCCTCTTGGGCCTTTAAGAACGAGGCCTCTGTATCAGATTTGTAGGGCGGCTACCTGGTCCTCCTTGCATACTTTTTAAAAATTCTACAAATTTGACGAAGCAGCTTTTGGGAGAAAGGTTTTGCAGGCTGTGGTGCCCTCAGAATAGGGACCGACTTTCTTTTACCCCTCCTGTTATCATTCAGTGTCCTCTAGAGCTTGGGTATAGGTTTCCCAACAGTAAGGAATAATGCCATGGACTCTCCTCATATTAAGAATGAAAACATAAATTATGCTTACCTGATAATTTTATTTCCTTCTGTATTAGAAGAGTTTTCGGCCTCTGCCCGTATACTCTGATGGGGGGACCAAAATTAGTTTTTCACTTCCGGCACCATTTATACCCTGATATTTCTTCTTCTGTTCCTTGTTCCCTTGGCAGAATGACTGGGATATGAGGGAAGTGGGGGGAGTATTTAAGCCTTTTGCTGGGGTGTCTTTGCCTCCTCCTGGTGGCCAGGTTCAGTATTTCCGAACTGTAAGGAATGATGCCATGGACTCTGCTCATACAGAAGGAAATTAAATTTCAGGTAAGCATAATTTATGGGTTTTTTTTGTTTTTTTTTAAATCCAGATATTCTCAGTTGGTACTAATTTTTTCCTAGCACATTTAGGTCTCATGATATTACTTCCATTGGTGTGCACTGCTGTTTTTTTTAACAAAGGATACAAAATGAAGAAAAAAATCTTATAACTAAATTTTAAAGTTGTTTACAATTGTATACTCAAACATTGGGTTTCATATCCCTTTGATTATCTTAGCATACTTTTTGGAAAATCATACCTACATAGACTCAGGAGCAGTAATTAACTACATTTTGGTGTCTTGTGGTTAAGGGCTACACGTGTCTTGTCATTGGCTTACGTGATATTTTCAGATAGCTCTAAGTAGTGCATTGCTTCTCTAGCAACAAAGGATACCAGCAGAACAGAGCAAATTCTAGATTACAATTAAATTTGAAAATTATTTAAAATTCTTTGATCTATCAGATTTATGTAATAATAATAGTTTTTACTGTCTTGTACCTTTATATTTATATACGTATTGTTTTTAAAAATATTGCAGTTGCAAAGGTGTTTTATAAATGGCTGCTTAACCAAACAACATAGAAATAAAACATGGCTGATGTTTCCATGCATTGCTTTCCTAACTCCCCTGGAAGAATAAAAATATGGATGGAGAGTACTGGCGATCATTTCATGATATAGATGCATTAATCAGATTAATAAGACAGAAACAACAAAATACCACATACAGAGTATGCTCTATACATTTTACAGAAGATAGCTTTAAAATGGTTGCATCTCGGAAAAAACTCAATATAAATGCCCTCTATTTCTTTCATGTAATTAGCAAGAGTCCATGAGCTAGTGACGTATGGGATATACATTCCTACCAGGAGGGGCAAAGTTTCCCAAACCTCAAAATGCCTATAAATACACCCCTCACCACACCCACAATTCAGTTTTACAAACTTTGCCTCCGATGGAGGTGGTGAAGTAAGTTTGTGCTAGATTCTACGTTGATATGCGCTCCGCAGCAAGTTGGAGCCCGGTTTTCCTCTCAGCGTGCAGTGAATGTCAGAGGGATGTGAGGAGAGTATTGCCTATTTGAATGCAGTGATCTCCTTCTACGGGGTCTATTTCATAGGTTCTCTGTTATCGGTCGTAGAGATTCATCTCTTACCTCCCTTTTCAGATCGACGATATACTCTTATATATACCATTACCTCTGCTGATTCTCGTTTCAGTACTGGTTTGGCTTTCTACAAACATGTAGATGAGTGTCCTGGGGTAAGTAAATCTTATTTTCTGTGACACTCTAAGCTATGGTTGGGCACTTTGTTTATAAAGTTCTAAATATATGTATTCAAACATTTATTTGCCTTGACTCAGAATGTTCAACTTTCCTTATTTTTCAGACAGTCAGTTTCATATTTGGGATAATGCATTTGATTTAATAATTTTTTCTTACCTTCAAAAATTTGACTATTTTCCCTGTGGGCTGTTAGGCTCGCGGGGGCTGAAAATGCTTCATTTTATTGCGTCATTCTTGGCGCGGACTTTTTTGGCGCAAAAATTCTTTTCCGTTTCCGGCGTCATACGTGTCGCCGGAAGTTGCGTCATTTTTTGACGTTATTTTGCGCCAAAAATGTCGGCGTTCCGGATGTGGCGTCATTTTTGGCGCCAAAAAGCATTTAGGCGCCAAATATTGTGGGCGTCTTATTTGGCGCTAAAAAATATGGGCGTCGCTTTTGTCTCCACATTATTTAAGTCTCATTTTTCATTGCTTCTGGTTGCTAGAAGCTTGTTCTTTGGCATTTTTTCCCATTCCTGAAACTGTCATTTAAGGAATTTGATCAATTTTGCTTTATATGTTGTTGTTTTTTCTCTTACATATTGCAAGATGTCTCACGTTGCATCTGAGTCAGAAGATACTACAGGAAAATCGCTGTCTAGTGCTGGATCTACCAAAGCTAAGTGTATCTGCTGTAAACTTTTGGTAGCTATTCCTCCAGCTGTTGTTTGTATTGATTGTCATGACAAACTTGTTAATGCAGATAATATTTCCTTTAGTAAAGTACCATTGCCTGTTGCAGTTCCTTCAACATCTAAGGTGCAGAATGTTCCTGATAACATAAGAGATTTTGTTTCTGAATCCATAAAGAAGGCTATGTCTGTTATTTCTCCTTCTAGTAAACGTAAAAAATCTTTTAAAACTTCTCTCCCTACAGATGAATTTTTAAATGAACATCATCATTCTGATTCTGATGACTCTTCTGGTTCAGGGGATTCTGTCTCAGAGGTTGATGCTGATAAATCTTCATATTTATTTAAAATGGAATTTATTCGTTCTTTACTTAAAGAAGTTCTAATTGCTTTAGAAATAGAGGATTCTGGTCCTCTTGATACTAATTCTAAACGTTTGGATAAGGTATTTAAATCTCCTGTGGTTATTCCAGAAGTTTTTCCTGTTCCTAATGCTATTTCTGCAGTAATGTCCAAAGAATGGGATAAATTGGGTAATTCATTTACTCCTTCTAAACGTTTTAAGCAATTATATCCTGTGCCGTCTGACAGATTAGAATTTTGGGACAAAATCCCTAAAGTTGATGGGGCTATTTCTACCCTTGCTAAACGTACTACTATTCCTACGTCAGATGGTACTTCGTTTAAGGATCCTTTAGATAGGAAAATTGAATCCTTTCTAAGAAAAGCTTATCTGTGTTCAGGTAATCTTCTTAGACCTGCTATATCTTTGGCTGATGTTGCTGCAGCTTCAACTTTTTGGTTGGAAACCTTAGCGCAACAAGTAACACATCATGATTCTCATGATATTATTATTCTTCTTCAGCATGCTAATAATTTTATCTGTGATGCCATCTTTGATATTATCAGAGTTGATGTCAGGTTTATGTCTCTAGCTATTTTAGCTAGAAGAGCTTTATGGCTTAAGACTTGGAATGCTGATATGGCTTCTAAATCAACTCTACTTTCCATTTCTTTCCAGGGTAACAAATTATTTGGTTCTCAGTTGGATTCTATTATTTCAACTGTTACTGGTGGGAAAGGAACTTTTTTACCACAGGATAAAAAATCTAAGGGTAAAAACAGAGCTAATAATCGTTTTCGTTCCTTTCGTTTCAACAAAGAACAAAAACCTGATCCTTCATCCTCAGGAGCAGTTTCAGTTTGGAAACCATCTCCAATCTGGAATAAATCCAAGCCAGCCAGAAAGGCAAAGCCTGCTTCTAAGTCCACATGAAGGTGCGGCCCTCATTCCAGCTCAGCTGGTAGGGGGCAGGTTACGTTTTTTCAAAGAAATTTGGATCAATTCTGTTCACAATCTTTGGATTCAGAACATTGTTTCAGAAGGGTACAGAATTGGTTTCAAGATGAGACCTCCTGCAAAGAGATTTTTTCTTTCCCGTGTCCCAGTAAATCCAGTAAAAGCTCAAGCATTTCTGAATTGTGTTTCAGATCTAGAGTTGACTGGAGTAATTATGCCAGTTCCAGTTCAGGAACAGGGGATGGGGTTTTATTCAAATCTCTTCATTGTACCAAAGAAGGAGAATTCCTTCAGACCAGTTCTGGATCTAAAAATATTGAATCGTTATGTAAGGATACCAACGTTCAAGATGGTAACTGTAAGGACTATCTTGCCTTTTGTTCAGCAAGGGAATTATATGTCCACAATAGGTTTACAGGATGCATATCTGCATATTCCGATTCATCCGGATCATTATCGGTTCCTGAGATTCTCTTTTCTGGACAAGCATTACCAGTTTGTGGCTCTGCCGTTTGGCCTTGCTACAGCTCCAAGAATTTTTACAAAGGTTCTCGGTGCCCTTCTGTCTGTAATCAGAGAACAGGGTATTGTGGTATTTCCTTATTTGGACGATATCTTGGTACTTGCTCAGTCTTTACATTTAGCAGAATTTCATACGAATCGACTTGTGTTGTTTCTTCAAGATCATGGTTGGAGGATCAATTTACCAAAAAGTTCATTGATTCCTCAGACAAGGGTAACCTTTCTGGGTTTCCAAATAGATTCAGTGTCCATGACTCTGTCTTTAACAGACAAGAGGCGTCTAAAACTGATGGCAGCTTGTCGAAACCTTCAGTCACAATCATTCCCTTCGGTAGCCTTATGCATGGAAATTCTAGGTCTTATGACTGCTGCATCGGACGCGATCCCCTTTGCTCGTTTTCACATGCGACCTCTTCAGCTTTGTATGCTGAATCAATGGTGCAAGGACTACACAAAGATATCTCAATTAATATCTTTAAAACCGATTGTTCGACACTCTCTAACGTGGTGGACAGATCACCATTGTTTAATTCAGGGGGCTTCTTTTATGCTTCCGACCTGGACTGTAATTTCAACAGATGCAAGTCTCACAGGTTGGGGAGCTGTGTGGGGATCTCTGACGGCACAAGGAGTTTGGGAATCTCAGGAGGTGAGATTACCGATCAATATTTTGGAACTCCGTGCAATTTTCAGAGCTCTTCAGTTTTGGCCTCTTCTGAAGAGAGAATCGTTCATTTGTTTTCAGACAGACAATGTCACAACTGTGGCATACATCAATCATCAAGGAGGAACTCACAGTCCTCTGGCTATGAAAGAAGTATCTCGAATTTTGGTTTGGGCGGAATCCAGCTCCTGTCTAATCTCTGCGGTTCATATCCCAGGTGTAGACAATTGGGAAGCGGATTATCTCAGTCGCCAAACGTTGCATCCGGGCGAATGGTCTCTTCACCCAGAGGTATTTCTTCAGATCGTTCAAATGTGGGAACTTCCAGAAATAGATTTGATGGCGTCCCATCTAAACAAGAAACTTCCCAGGTATCTGTCCAGATCCCGGGATCCTCAGGCGGAGGCAGTGGATGCATTATCACTTCCTTGGAAGTATCATCCTGCCTATATCTTTCCGCCTCTAGTTCTTCTTCCAAGAGTAATCTCCAAGATTCTGAAGGAATGCTCGTTTGTTCTGCTGGTAGCTCCGGCATGGCCTCACAGGTTTTGGTATGCGGATCTTGTCCGTATGGCCTCTTGCCAACCGTGGACTCTTCCGTTAAGACCAGACCTTCTGTCACAAGGTCCTTTTTTCCATCAGGATCTGAAATCCTTAAATTTAAAGGTATGGAGATTGAACACTTGATTCTTGGTCAAAGAGGTTTCTCTGACGCTGTGATTAATACTATGTTACAGGCTCGTAAATCTGTATCTAGAGAGATATATTATAGAGTCTGGAAGACTTATATTTCTTGGTGTATTTCTCATCATTTTTCTTGGCATTCTTTTAGAATTCCGAGAATTTTACAGTTTCTTCAGGATGGTTTAGATAAAGGTTTGTCCGCAAGTTCCTTGAAAGGACAAATCTCTGCTCTTTCTGTTCTTTTTCACAGAAAGATTGCTATTCTTCCTGATATTCATTGTTTTGTACAAGCTTTGGTTCGTATAAAACCTGTCATTAAGTCAATTTCTCCTCCTTGGAGTTTGAATTTGGTTCTGGGGGCTCTTCAAGCTCCTCCGTTTGAACCTATGCATTCATTGGACATTAAATTACTTTCTTGGAAAGTTTTGTTCCTTTTGGCCATCTCTTCTGCCAGAAGAGTTTCTGAATTATCTGCTCTTTCTTGTGAGTCTCCTTTTCTGATTTTTCATCAGGATAAGGCGGTGTTGCGAACTTCTTTTGAATTTTTACCTAAAGTTGTGAATTCCAACAACATTAGTAGAGAAATTGTGGTTCCTTCATTATGTCCTAATCCTAAGAATTCTAAGGAGAAATCGTTGCATTCTTTGGATGTTGTTAGAGCTTTGAAATATTATGTTGAAGCTACTAAATCTTTCAGAAAGACTTCTAGTCTATTTGTTATCTTTTCCGGTTCTAGAAAAGGCCAGAAAGCTTCTGCCATTTCTTTGGCATCTTGGTTGAAATCTTTAATTCATCTTGCCTATGTTGAGTCGGGTAAAACTCCGCCTCAGAGAATTACAGCTCATTCTACTAGGTCAGTTTCTACTTCCTGGGCGTTTAGGAATGAAGCTTCGGTTGATCAGATTTGCAAAGCAGCAACTTGGTCCTCTTTGCATACTTTTACTAAATTCTACCATTTTGATGTATTTTCTTCTTCTGAAGCAGTTTTTGGTAGAAAAGTACTTCAGGCAGCGGTTTCAGTTTGAATCTTCTGCTTATGTTTTTCGTTAAACTTTATTTTGGGTGTGGATTATTTTCAGCAGGAATTGGCTGTCTTTATTTTATCCCTCCCTCTCTAGTGACTCTTGTGTGGAAAGATCCACATCTTGGGTAATCATTATCCCATACGTCACTAGCTCATGGACTCTTGCTAATTACATGAAAGAAAACATAATTTATGTAAGAACTTACCTGATAAATTCATTTCTTTCATATTAGCAAGAGTCCATGAGGCCCGCCCTTTTTTTGTGGTGGTTATGATTTTGTATAAAGCACAATTATTCCAATTCCTTATTTTATATGCTTTCGCACTTTTTTATCACCCCACTTCTTGGCTATTCGTTAAACTGAATTGTGGGTGTGGTGAGGGGTGTATTTATAGGCATTTTGAGGTTTGGGAAACTTTGCCCCTCCTGGTAGGAATGTATATCCCATACGTCACTAGCTCATGGACTCTTGCTAATATGAAAGAAATGAATTTATCAGGTAAGTTCTTACATAAATTATGTTTTTTCCATCAAGGTCTAATGAGAACCAAAATATTTGTCACAATTAAAGGAATTGTCTAGTCAAAATTAAACTTTCATGGTTCAGATAGAGATGCAATTTTAAGCAATTTTCTAATTTACTCCTATTATCAATTTTTCTTTGTTTTCTTGCTATCTTTATTTGAATGTAAGCTTAGGAGCCGGCCCATTTTTGGTTCAGCACCTGGATAGCGCTTGCTTATTTGTGGCTAAATTTAGACACCAATCAGAAAGCTCTACCCAGATCCTGAACCAAAAATGGGCCGACTCCTATGTTTACATTCCTGCTTTTTCAAATAAAGATACCAAGAAAATGAAGAAAAATTGATAATAGGAGTAAATTAGAAAGTTGCTTAAAATTGTTAAAAGTTTTTAATTTTGACTAGACTATTCCTTTAAGAGACTATAAATATTGGACATACAGCTACAGTGTTTGGTCATGTTGAAGAAAGTAACTTGAATATTTGTAGAAATATACCATCATCTGAAACTATTACAATTACAACATAAGTATAAAATGAAAAACAAATATGAACTTTTCTTTAAAATTTTTACACATTAACAAGCATCCAATTTTGATTTTTAAAACAAACCGTAATTAATGTTTTTGAAAATATTCATTTTATAATGAAATACAATTAAAGCATGAAATGTGAAAAACCAAAAAAAAAAAAAAAAGCTATCATTGCTTCTCTTACATTCCTACCCATCAAAGTTTTGTTTGGTAATGATTACAATAATGAATCTTTTAGAAAAGATTCTTTAGTTTTATAACATATAATTGAAGTATGAAATGAGAACAAAATAACAACTATTTTAAAATAGTTTCTCTAACATTCCTATTCCAGAAAGTTTATTTTTCTAATATAAACAGTCGTGAATTTTCTTTGTCAGAATCTCGTAAATATTTATTTCTCCAACATTGGTGTGTCCGGTCCACGGCGTCATCCTTACTTGTGGGAAATATCTCTTCCCCAACAGGAAATGGCAAAGAGTCCCAGCAAAGCTGGCCATATAGTCCCTCCTAGGCTCCGCCCACCCTAATCATTCTCTTTGCCGTTGCACAGGCAACATCTCCACGGAGATGGTTAAGAGTTTTTTGGTGTTTAAATGTAGTTTTTTATTCTTCTATCAAGTGTTTGTTATTTTAAAATAGTGCTGTTTCCACATAGGACTGTTGAGATGAAGTAACTTCAGTTGGGGGAAACAGTTAGCAGACTTTTCTGCTTAAGGTATGACTAGCCATATTTCTAACAAGACCATGTAATGCTGGAAGGCTGTCATTTCCCCTCATGGGGACCGGTAAGCCATTTTCTTAGTCAAGCAAACAGAATAAAGGGCTTAATATGGGCTATAAAACTGGTAGACACTTTTATGGGCTAAATCGATTGTATAGGGGTTAAATTTGTAAACGGCTCCGGTTCCGTTATTTTAGGGGTTAAAGCTCTGAAAATTGGTGTGCAATACTCTTAATGCTTTAAGACACTGTGGTGAAATTTTGGTAATTTTTGAACAATTCCTTCATACTTTTTCACATATTCAGTAATAAAGTGTTTTCTGTTTAAAATTGAAAGAGACAGTAACGGTTTTGTTTTAAAACGTTTTTTGTGCTTTATTGACAAGTTTAAGCCTGTTTAACATGTCTGTGCCTTCGGATAAGCTATGTTCTATATGTATGAAAGCCAATGTGTCTCCCCATTTAAATTTGTGTGATAATTGTGCCATAGCGTCCAAACAAAGTAAGGACAGTACTGCCACAGATAATGAAATTGCCCAAGATGATTGCTCAGATGAGGGGAGTAAACATGATACTACATCATCTCCTACTGTGTCTACACCAGTTTTGCCCACGCAGGAGGCCCCTAGTACATCTAGCGCGCCAATGCTTATTACCATGCAACAATTGACGGCTGTAATGGATAACTCCATAGCAAATATTTTATCCAAAATGCCTACATATCAGAGAAAGCGCGATTGCTCTGTTTTAAACACTGAAGAGCAGGAGGGCGCTGATGATAATTGTTCTGTCATACCCTCACACCAATCTGAAGTGGCCATGAGGGAGGTTTTGTCAGATGGGGAAATTTCAGATTCAGGAAAAATTTCTCAACAAGCTGAACCTGATGTTGTGACATTTAAATTAGAACATCTCCGCGCACTGCTTAAAGAGGTGTTATCTACTCTGGATGATTGTGACAACTTGGTCATTCCAGAGAAATTATGTAAGATGGACAAGTTCCTAGAGGTTCCGGTGCACCCCGACGCTTTTCCTATACCCAAGCGGGTGGCGGACATAGTGAATAAGGAGTGGGATAAGCCCGGCATACCTTTTGTTCCCCCCCCTATATTTAAGAAATTATTTCCTATGGTCGACCCCAGAAAGGACTTATGGCAGACAGTCCCTAAGGTCGAGGCGGCAGTTTCTACTCTAAACAAGCGCACTACTATTCCGATCGAGGATAGTTGTGCTTTCAAAGATCCTATGGATAAAAAATTGGAGGGTTTGCTTAAAAAGATTTTTGTACAGCAAGGTTACCTTCTACAACCCATTTCGTGCATTGTTCCTGTCACTACAGCAACGTGGTTCTGGTTCGAGGAACTAGAAAAGTCGCTCAGTAGAGAGACTCCATATGAGGAGGTTATGGACAGAGTTCATGCACTTAAGTTGGCTAACTCTTTTATTTTAGATGCCGCTTTGCAATTAGCTAGATTAGCGGCGAAAAATTCAGGGTTTGCAATCGTGGCGCGCAGAGCGCTTTGGCTAAAGTCTTGGTCAGCGGATGTGTCATCCAAGACAAAATTGCTTAACATCCCTTTCAAAGGTAAAACTCTATTTGGACCAGAATTGAAAGAGATTATCTCAGACATCACTGGGGGAAAGGGCCACGCCCTTCCACAAGATAGGCCTTTCAAGGCCAAGAATAAGTCTAATTTTCGTTCCTTTCGCAATTTCAGGAACGGACCGGCCTCTAATTCTGCATCCTCTAAGCAAGAGGGTAATGCCTCACAACCCAAACCAGCCTGGAAACCGATGCAAGGCTGGAACAAGGGTAAGCAGGCCAAGAAGCCTGCTGCTGCTAACAAAACAGCATGAAGGAGTAGCCCCCGATCCGGGACCGGATCTAGTAGGGGGCAGACTCTCTCTCTTTGCTCAGGATTGGGCAAGAGATGTTCAGGATCCCTGGGCACTAGAAATAGTTTCTCAGGGTTATCTTCTGGAATTCAGGGAACTACCCCCAAGGGGAAGGTTCCACATGTCTCACTTATCCTTAAACCAAATAAAGAGACAGGCATTCTTACATTGTGTAGAAGACCTGTTAAAGATGGGAGTGATACACCCAGTTCCAATAAAGGAACAAGGAATGGGATTTTATTCAAATCTGTTCGTAGTTCCCAAAAAAGAGGGAACTTTCAGACCAATTTTGGATTTGAAAATCCTAAACAAATTTCTCAGGGTACCATCGTTCAAGATGGAAACCATTCGAACGATTCTACCCACTATCCAGGAAGGTCAATTTATGACTACCGTGGATCTAAAGGATGCGTACCTACATATTCCTATCCACAAAGAACATCATCAGTTCCTAAGGTTCGCCTTTCTGGACAAACATTACCAGTTTGTGGCCCTCCCATTCGGGTTAGCCACTGCTCCAAGGATTTTCACAAAGGTACTAGGGTCCCTTCTAGCGGTTCTAAGACGGAGGGGCATTGCAGTAGTACCTTACTTGGACGACATTCTAATACAAGCGTCGTCCCTGTCAAAAGCAAAGGCTCATACAGACATCGTTCTGGCCTTTCTCAGATCACACGGATGGAAGGTGAACATAGAAAAAAGTTCTCTGTCTCCGTCAACAAGAGTTCCCTTCTTGGGAACAATAATAGATTCCTTAGAAATGAGGATTTTTCTGACAGAGGTCAGAAAGTCAAAACTTCTAACACTTGTCAAGTTCTTCATTCTGTTCCACGTCCTTCCATAGCGCAGTGCATGGAAGTAGTAGGGTTGATGGTTGCAGCAATGGACATAGTTCCTTTTGCACGAATTCATCTAAGACCATTACAACTGTGCATGCTCAAACAGTAGAATGGGGACTATACAGACTTGTCTCCAATGATTCAGGTAGATCAGAAGACCAGAGATTCACTCCGTTGGTGGCTGACCCTGGACCATCTATCCCAGGGAATGAGCTTCCGCAGACCAGAGTGGGTCATTGTCACGACCGACGACAGTCTAGTGGGCTGGGGCGCGGTCTGGGAATCCCTGAAAGCTCAGGGACTATGGTCTCGGGAAGAGTCTCTTCTCCCGATAAACATTCTGGAACTAAGAGCGATCTTCAATGCTCTCAGGGCTTGGCCTCAGCTAGCAAAGGCCAGATTCATAAGATTCCAATCAGACAACATGACGACCGTTGCGTATATCAATCATCAGGGGGGAACAAGGAGTTCCCTGGCGATGAAAGAAGTGACCAAAATAATTCAATGGGCGGAGGATCACTCCTGCCACCTATCTGCGATCCACATCCCAGGTGTGGAAAACTGGGAAGCGGATTATCTGAGTCGTCAGACATTCCATCCGGGGGAGTGGGAACTCCACCCGGAGATCTTTGCCCAACTAACTCAATTATGGGGCATTTCGGACATGGATCTGATGGCGTCTCGTCAGAACTTCAAGGTTCCTTGCTACGGGTCCAGATCCAGGGATCCCAAGGCGACTCTAGTAGATGCACTAGTAGCACCTTGGACCTTCAACCTAGCTTATGTATGTCTACCGTTTCCTCTCATTCCCAGGCTGGTAGCCAGGATCAAACAGGAGAGGGCCTCGGTGATCTTGATAGCTCCTGCGTGGCCACGCAGGACTTGGTATGCAGACCTGGTGAATATGTCATCGGTTCCACCATGGAAGCTACCTTTGAGACAGGACCTTCTTGTTCAGGGTCCATTCGAACATCCAAATCTGGTCTCCCTCCAGCTGACGGCTTGGAGATTGAACGCTTGATTCTATCAAAGCGTGGGTTTTCAGATTCTGTGATACTCTGGTTCAGGCCAGAAAACCGGTAACTAGAAAGATTTACCATAAAATATGGAAAAGATATATCTGTTGGTGTGAATCCAAAGGATTCCCATGGAATAAGATAAAATTCCTAAGATTCTCTCCTTTCTACAAGAAGGTTTGGAGAAAGGATTATCTGCAAGTTCTCTAAAGGGACAGATCTCTGCTTTATCTGTCTTACTACACAAAAGACTGGCAGCTGTGCCAGATGTTCAAGCATTTGTTCAGGCTCTGGTTAGGATCAAGCCTGTTTACAGACCTTTGACTCCTCCCTGGAGTCTAAATCTAGTTCTTTCAGTTCTTCAAGGGGTTCCGTTTGAACCTCTACATTCCATATCTTGGAAAGTTTTGTTTTTGGTTGCTATTTCTTCTGCTAGAAGAGTTTCAGAGTTATCTGCTCTGCAGTGTTCTCCGCCCTATCTGGTGTTCCATGCAGATAAGGTGGTTTTGCGTACTAAGCCTGGTTTTCTTCCAAAGGTTGTTTCTAACAAGAATATTAACCAGGAGATAGTTGTACCTTCTTTATGTCCGAATCCAGTTTCAAAGAAGGAACGTTTGTTACACAATTTGGACGTAGTCCGTGCTCTAAAATTCTATTTAGAGGCTACAAAAGATTTCAGACAAACATCTTCTTTGTTTGTTGTCTATTCTGGTAAAAGGAGAGGTCAAAAAGCGACTTCTACCTCTCTTTCCTTTTGGCTTAAAAGCATCATCCGATTGGCTTATGAGACTGCCGGACGGCAGCCTCCTGAAAGAATCACAGCTCACTCCACTAGGGCTGTGGCTTCCACATGGGCCTTCAAGAACGAGGCTTCTGTTGACCAGATATGTAAGGCAGCGACTTGGTCTTCACTGCACACTTTTGCCAAATTTTACAAATTTGATACTTTCTCCAACATAGGTGTGTCCGGTCCACGGCGTCATCCTTACTTGTGGGATATTCTCTTCCCCAACAGGAAATGGCAAAGAGCCCAGCAAAGCTGGTCACATGATCCCTCCTAGGCTCCGCCTTCCCCAGTCATTCTCTTTGCCGTTCTACAGGCAACATCTCCAGGGAGATGGCTTAGAGTTTTTTGGTGTTTAAATGTAGTTTTTATTCTTCAATCAAGAGTTTGTTATTTTAAAATAGTGCTGGTATGTACTATTTACTCTGAAACAGGAAAGAGATGAAGATTTCTGTTTGTAAGAGGAAAATGATTTTAGCAACCGTTACTAAAATCGATGGCTGTTTCCACACAGGACTGTTGAGAGGAATTAACTTCAGTTGGGGGAAACAGTGAGCAGACTTTTGCTGCTTGAGGTATGACACATTTCTAACAAGACTCGGTAATGCTGGAAGCTGTCATTTTCCCTATGGGAACCGGTAAGCCATTTTCTTAGTTTAAGTAAAAGAATAAAGGGCTTCATTAGGGCTTAAAAAACTGGTAGACATTTTTCTGGGCTAAAACGATTACTTTACTAAGTATATTTGGCAGATTATTACTTTTAATAGTTGTTAAATCTTGGGGATTGTTTTAATAAAAACGGCAGGCACTGTATTGGACACCTTTTTCACTGGGGGCCTTTTCTAGTCATAGACAGAGCCTCATTTTCGCGCCTCTAATGCGCAGTTGTTTTTGGAAAGCATGGCATGCAGATGCATGTGTGAGGAGCTAAGAACCACTGAAAAAGCTTATAGAAGGCATCATTTGGTATCGTATTCCCCTCTGGGCTTGGTTGGGTCTCAGCAAAGCAGATACCTGGGACTGTATAGGGGTTAAATGTAAAAACGGCTCCGGTTCCGTTATTTTAAGGGTTAAAGCTTTCAAATTTGGTGTGCAATACTTTTAAGGCTTTAAGTTACTGTGGTGAAATTTTGGTGAAATTTGAACAATTCCTTCATACTTTTTCACATATTCAGTAATAAAGTGTGTTCAGTTTGAAATTTAAAGGGACAGTAACGGTTTTATTGTAAAACGTTTTTTGTGCTTTGTTGACAAGTTTAAGCCTGTTTAACATGTCTGAACCATCAGATAACGATGTTCTATATGTATGAAAGCCAATGTGTCTCCCCATTTAAATATATGTGATATATTTGTGTCATAATGTCCAAACAAAGTAGGGATAATAATGCCATAGATATGATATTGCCCAAGATGATTCCTCTAATGAGGGGAGTAAGCATGGTACTGCATCATCCCCTTCTGTGTCTACACCAGTTTTGCCCACACAAGAGGCCCCTAGTACATCTAGTGCGCCAATACTTATTACCATACAACAATTAATGGCTGTAATGGATAATTCTATTGCATGCATTTTTTTCCAAAATGCCTACTTATCAGAGAAAGCGTGATTGCTCTGTTTTAAACACTGAAGAGCAAGAGGACGCTGATGATATCTGTTCTGACATACCCTCACACCTATCTGAAGGGGCCAGGAGGGAGGTTTTGTCTGAGGGAGAAATTTCAGATTCAGGGAAAATTTCTCAACAAGCAGAACCTGATATTGTAACTTTTAAATTTAAATTTCAACATCTCCACGCACTACTTAAGGAGGTATTATCTACTCTGGATGATTGTGACAATTTGGTCATTCCAGAGAAATTAGGTAAGATGGACAAGTTCCTAGAGGTTCCGGTGCCCCCCGATGTTTTTCCTATACCCAAGCGGGTGGTGGACATAGTAAATAAGGAGTGGGAAAGGCCCGGCATACCTTTTTGTCCTCCCCCTATATTTAAGAAATTAGTTCCTATAGTCGACCCCAGAAAGGACTTATAGCATACAGTCCCCAAGGTCGAGGGGGCGGTTTCTACTCTAAACAAACGCACTTCTATTCCTATAGAAGATAGTTGTGCTTTCAAGATCCTATGGATTAAAGGTTAGAGGGTTTGCTTAAAAAGATGTTTGTTCAGCAAGGTTACCTTCTACAACCAATTTCATGCATTGTTCCTGTCACTACAGCTGCGTGTTTCTGGTTCGAAGAACTAGAAGAGTCGCTCAATAAAGAATCTTCGTACGAGGAGGTTTTGGACAGAGTTCAAGCTCTTAAATTGGCTAACTCTTTTCTCCAACATAGGTGCGTCCGGTCCACGGCGTCATCCTTACTTGTGGGATATTCTCTTCCCCAACAGGAAATGGCAAAGAGCCCAGCAAAGCTGGTCACATGATCCCTCCTAGGCTCCGCCTACCCCAGTCATTCTCTTTGCCGTTGTACAGGCAACATCTCCACGGAGATGGCTTAGAGTTTTTTAGTGTTTAACTGTAGTTTTTATTATTCAATCAAGAGTTTGTTATTTTGAAATAGTGCTGGTATGTACTATTTACTCAGAAACAGAAAAGAGATGAAGATTTCTGTTTGTATGAGGAAAATGATTTTAGCAACCGTCACTAAAATCCATGGCTGTTCCACACAGGACTGTTGAGAGCAATTAACTTCAGTTGGGGGAACAGTGTGCAGTCTCTTGCTGCTTGAGGTATGACACATTCTAACAAGACGATGTAATGCTGGAAGCTGTCATTTTCCCTATGGGATCCGGTAAGCCATGTTTATTACGATCGTAAATAAGGGCTTCACAAGGGCTTATTAAAACTGTAGACTTTTTTTGGGCTAAATCGATTCATTATTAACACATATTTAGCCTTGAGGAATCATTTTATCTGGGTATTTTGATATAATAATATCGGCAGGCACTGGTTTAGACACCTTATTCTTTAGGGGCTTTCCCAAAGCATAGGCAGAGTCTCATTTTCGCGCCGGTGTTGCGCACTTGTTTTTGAGAGGCATGGCATGCAGTCGCATGTGAGAGGAGCTCTGATACTTAGAAAAGACTTTCTGAAGGCGTCATTTGGTATCGTATTCCCCTTTGGGCTTGGTTGGGTCTCAGCAAAGCAGATACCAGGGACTGTAAAGGGGTTAAAGTTAAAAACGGCTCCGGTTCCGTTATTTTAAGGGTTAAAGCTTCCAAATTTGGTGTGCAATACTTTTAAGGCTTTAAGACACTGTGGTGAAAATTTGGTGAATTTTGAACAATTCCTTCATGTTTTTTCGCAATTGCAGTAATAAAGTGTGTTCAGTTTAAAATTTAAAGTGACAGTAACGGTTTTATTTTAAAACGTTTTTTGTACTTTGTTATCAAGTTTATGCCTGTTTAACATGTCTGAACTACCAGATAGACTGTGTTCTGAATGTGGGGAAGCCAGAATTCCTATTCATTTAAATAAATGTGATTTATGTGACAATGACAATGATGCCCAAGATGATTCCTCAAGTGAGGGGAGTAAGCATGGTACTGCATCATTCCCTCCTTCGTCTACACGAGTCTTGCCCACTCAGGAGGCCCCTAGTACATCTAGCGCGCCAATACTCCTTACTATGCAACAATTAACGGCTGTAATGGACAATTCTGTCAAAAACATTTTAGCCAAAATGAACACTTATCAGCGTAAGCGCGACTGCTCTGTTTTAGATACTGAAGAGCATGACGACGCTAATAATAATGTTTCTGAAGGGCCCCTAACCCAGTCTGATGGGGCCAGGGAGGTTTTGTCTGAGGGAGAAATTACTGATTCAGGGAACATTTCTCAACAAGCTGAACCTGATGTGATTACATTTAAATTTAAGTTGGAACATCTCCGCATTCTGCTTAAGGAGGTATTATCCACTCTGGATGATTGTGACAAGTTGGTCATCCCAGAGAAACTATGTAAAATGGACAAGTTCCTAGAGGTGCCGGGGCTCCCAGAAGCTTTTCCTATACCCAAGCGGGTGGCGGACATTGTTAATAAAGAATGGGAAAGGCCCGGTATTCCTTTCGTCCCTCCCCCCATATTTAAAAAATTGTTTCCTATGGTCGACCCCAGAAAGGACTTATGGCAGACAGTCCCCAAGGTCGAGGGAGCGGTTTCCACTTTAAACAAACGCACCACTATACCCATAGAGGATAGTTGTGCTTTCAAAGATCCTATGGATAAAAAATTAGAAGGTTTGCTTAAAAAGATGTTTGTTCAGCAGGGTTACCTTCTACAACCAATTTCATGCGTTGTCCCTGTCGCTACAGCCGCATGTTTCTGGTTCGATGAGCTGATAAAGGCGGTCGATAGTGATTCTCCTCCTTATGAGGAGATTATGGACAGAATCAATGCTCTCAAATTGGCTAATTCTTTTACCCTAGACGCCACTTTGCAATTGGCTAGATTAGCGGCTAAGAATTCTGGGTTTGCTATTGTGGCGCGCAGAGCGCTTTGGTTGAAATCTTGGTCGGCTGATGCGTCTTCCAAGAACAAGCTACTTAACATTCCTTTCAAGGGGAAAACGCTGTTTGGCCCTGACTTGAAAGAGATTATCTCTGATATCACTGGGGGTAAGGGCCACGCCCTTCCTCAGGATCGGCCTTTCAAGACAAAAAATAAACCTAATTTTCGTCCCTTTCGTAGAAACGGACCAGCCCAAAGTGCTACGTCCTCTAAGCAAGAGGGTAATACTTCTCAAGCCAAGCCAGCTTGGAGACCAATGCAAGGCTGGAACAAGGGAAAACAGGCCAAGAAACCTGCCACTGCTACCAAGACAGTATGAAATGTTGGCCCCCGATCCGGGACCGGATCTGGTGGGGGGCAGACTCTCTCTCTTCGCTCAGGCTTGGGCAAGAGATGTTCTGGATCCTTGGGCACTAGAAATAGTCTCCCAAGGTTATCTTCTGGAATTCAAGGGGCTTCCCCCAAGGGGGAGGTTCCACAGGTCTCAGTTGTCTTCAGACCACATAAAAAGACAGGCATTCTTACATTGTGTAGAAGACCTGTTAAAAATGGGAGTGATTCATCCTGTTCCATTAAGAGAACAAGGGATGGGGTTCTACTCCAATCTGTTCATAGTTCCCAAAAAAGAGGGAACGTTCAGACCAATCTTAGATCTCAAGATCTTAAACAAGTTTCTCAAGGTTCCATCGTTCAAGATGGAAACCATTCGAACTATTCTTCCTTCCATCCAGGAAGGTCAATTCATGACCACGGTGGATTTAAAGGATGCATATCTACATATTCCTATCCACAAGGAACATCATCGGTTCCTAAGGTTCGCATTCCTGGACAAGCATTACCAGTTCGTTACGCTTCCTTTCAGATTAGCCACTGCTCCAAGGATTTTCACGAAGGTACTAGGGTCCCTTCTAGCTGTGCTAAGACCAAGGGGCATTGCTGTAGTACCTTACTTGGACGACATTCTAATTCAAGCGTCGTCCCTTACTCAAGCAAAGGCTCACACGGACATAGTCCTGGCCTTTCTCAGATCTCACGGATGGAAAGTGAACGTGGAAAAGAGTTCTCTATCTCCGTCAACAAGGGTTCCCTTCTTGGGAACAATAATAGACTCCTTAGAAATGAGGATATTTCTGACAGAGGCCAGAAAAACAAAGCTTCTAGACTCTTGTCGGATACTTCATTCCGTTCCTCTTCCTTCCATAGCTCAGTGCATGGAAGTGATCGGGTTGATGGTAGCGGCAATGGACATAGTTCCTTTTGCACGCATTCATCTAAGACCATTACAACTGTGCATGCTCAGTCAGTGGAATGGGGACTATACAGACTTGTCTCCGAAGATACAAGTAAATCAGAAGACCAGAGACTCACTCCGTTGGTGGCTGTCCCTGGACAACCTGTCACGAGGGATGACATTCCGCAGACCAGAGTGGGTCATTGTCACGACCGACGCCAGTCTGATGGGCTGGGGCGCGGTCTGGGGATCCCTGAAAGCTCAGGGTCTTTGGTCTCGGGAAGAATCTCTTCTACCGATAAATATTCTGGAACTGAGAGCGATATTCAATGCTCTCAAGGCTTGGCCTCAGCTAGCGAGGGCCAAGTTCATATGGTTTCAATCAGACAACATGACAACTGTTGCGTACATCAACCATCAGGGGGGAACAAGGAGTTCCCTGGCGATGGAAGAAGTGACCAAAATCATTCTATGGGCGGAGTCTCACTCCTGCCACCTGTCTGCTATCCACATCCCAGGAGTGGAAAATTGGGAAGCGGATTTTCTGAGTCGTCAGACATTGCATCCGGGGGAGTGGGAACTCCATCCGGAAATCTTTGCCCAAGTCACTCAGCTGTGGGGCATTCCAGACATGGATCTGATGGCCTCTCGTCAGAACTTCAAAGTTCCTTGCTACGGGTCCAGATCCAGGGATCCCAAGGCGGCTCTAGTGGATGCACTAGTAGCACCTTGGACCTTCAAACTAGCTTATGTGTTCCCGCCGTTTCCTCTCATCCCCAGGCTGGTAGCCAGGATCAATCAGGAGAGGGCGTCGGTGATCTTGATAGCTCCTGCGTGGCCACGCAGGACTTGGTATGCAGATCTGGTGAATATGTCATCGGCTCCACCTTGGAAGCTACCTTTGAGACGAGACCTTCTTGTTCAGGGTCCGTTCGAACATCCGAACCTGGTTTCACTCCAGCTGACTGCTTGGAGATTGAACGCTTGATCCTATCGAAGCGAGGGTTCTCAGATTCTGTTATCGATACTCTGGTTCAGGCCAGAAAGCCTGTAACTAGAAAGATTTACCACAAAATTTGGAAAAAATATATCTGTTGGTGTGAATCTAAAGGATTCCCTTGGGATAAGGTTAAGATTCCTAAGATTCTATCCTTCCTTCAAGAAGGATTGGAAAAAGGATTGTCTGCAAGTTCCCTGAAGGGACAGATTTCTGCCTTGTCTGTGTTACTTCACATAAAGCTGGCAGCTGTGCCAGATGTTCAAGCCTTTGTTCAGGCTCTGGTTAGAATTAAGCCTGTTTACAAACCTTTGACTCCTCCTTGGAGTCTCAATTTAGTTCTTTCAGTTCTTCAGGGGGTTCCGTTTGAACCCTTACATTCCGTTGATATTAAGTTATTATCTTGGAAAGTTTTGTTTTTAGTTGCAATTTCTTCTGCTAGAAGAGTTTCAGAATTATCTGCTCTGCAGTGTTCTCCTCCTTATCTGGTGTTCCATGCAGATAAGGTGGTTTTACGTACTAAACCTGGTTTTCTTCCAAAAGTTGTTTCTAACAAAAACATTAACCAGGAGATTATCGTACCTTCTCTGTGTCCGAAACCAGTTTCAAAGAAGGAACGTTTGTTGCACAATTTGGATGTTGTTCGCGCTCTAAAATTCTATTTAGATGCTACAAAGGATTTTAGACAAACATCTTCCTTGTTTGTTGTTTATTCCGGTAAAAGGAGAGGTCAAAAAGCAACTTCTACCTCTCTCTCTTTTTGGATTAAAAGCATCATCAGATTGGCTTACGAGACTGCCGGACGGCAGCCTCCCGAAAGAATCACAGCTCATTCCACTAGGGCTGTGGCTTCCACATGGGCCTTCAAGAACGAGGCTTCTGTTGATCAGATATGTAGGGCAGCGACTTGGTCTTCACTGCACACTTTTACCAAATTTTACAAGTTTGATACTTTTGCTTCTTCTGAGGCTATTTTTGGGAGAAAGGTTTTGCAAGCCGTGGTGCCTTCCATTTAGGTGACCTGATTTGCTCCCTCCCTTCATCCGTGTCCTAAAGCTTTGGTATTGGTTCCCACAAGTAAGGATGACGCCGTGGACCGGACACACCTATGTTGGAGAAAACAGAATTTATGTTTACCTGATAAATTACTTTCTCCAACGGTGTGTCCGGTCCACGGCCCGCCCTGGTTTTTTTAATCAGGTCTGATAATTTATTTTCTTTAACTACAGTCACCACGGTACCATATGGTTTCTCCTATGCTAATATTCCTCCTTAACGTCGGTCGAATGACTGGGGTAGGCGGAGCCTAGGAGGGATCATGTGACCAGCTTTGCTGGGCTCTTTGCCATTTCCTGTTGGGGAAGAGAATATCCCACAAGTAAGGATGACGCCGTGGACCGGACACACCGTTGGAGAAAGTAATTTATCAGGTAAACATAAATTCTGTTTTTTATTTTAGATGCCGCTTTGCAATTAGCTAGATTAGCGGCGAATAATTCAGGGTTTGCTATCGTGGCGCGCAGAGCGCTTTTGCTTAACATCCCTTTCAAGGGTAAAACACTGTTTGGCCCTGACTTGAAAGAGATTATTTCAGACATCACTGGGGGAAAGGGCCACGCCCTTCCTCTGGATAGGTCTTTTAAGGCTAAAAAGAAGCCAAATTTTCGTCCCTTTCGCAGAAACGGACCAGCCTCAAATTCTACACCCTCTAAGCAAGAGGGTAATACTTCTCAAACCAAGCCAGCCTGGAGGCCGATGCAAGGCTGGAACAAGGGTAAGCAGGCCAAGTCACCTGCCACTGCTACCAAAACAGCATGAAGTGTTGGCCCCCGATCTGGGAAGGATCTGGTGGGGGGCAGACTTTCTCTCTTTGCTCAGGCTGGGGCAAGAGATGTTCAGGATCCTTGGGCGCTAGAAATAGTTTCTCAAGGTTATCTCCTGGAATTCAGGGAACTACCCCCAAGGGGGAGGTTCCACGGGTCTCAATTATCTTCGAACAGGCATTCTTACACTGTGTAGAAGACCTGTTAAGCATGGGAGTGATTCATCCTGTTCCATTAGGAGAACAAGGGATGGGTTTTTACTCCAACCTGTTCATAATTCCCAAAAAAGAGGGAACATTCAGACCTATTTTAGATCTCAAGATTCTAAACAAGTTTCTAAGGGTTTCATCATTCAAAATGGAAACCATTCGAACGATCCTTCCTACCATCCAGGAAGGTCAATTCATGACCACGGTGGACTTAAAGGATGCGTACCTACGTATTCCTATCCACAAGGAACATTTTCGGTTCCTAAGGTTCGCCTTTCTGGACAAGCATTACCTGTGGCACTTCCATTCGGATTAGCCACTGCTCCAAGGATTTTCACAAGGGTACTAGGGTCCCTTCTAGCGGTGCTAAGACCAAGGGGCATTGCAGTAGTACCTTACTTGGACGACATCCTGATTCAAGTGTCGTCTCTGTCAAAAGCAAGGGCTCATACGGACATTGTCCTAGCCTTTCTCAGATCTCACAGGTGGAAAGTGAACATAGAAAAAAGTTCTCTGTCCCCGTCAACAAGAGTTCCCTTCTTGGGAACAATAATAGTTTCCTTAGAAATGAAGGTTTTTCTGACAGAGGCCAGAAAATCAAAACTTCTAAGCTCTTGTCAGGTACTTCATTCTGTTCTTCTTCCTTCCATAGCGCAGTCCATGGAAGTAATAGGGTTGATGGTTGCGGCAATGGACATAGTTCCTTTTGCACGAATTCATCTAAGACCATTGCACCTGGGCATGCTCAGACAGTGGAATGGGGATTATACAGACTTGTCTCCGACGATACAAGTAGATCAAATAACCAGAGATTCACTCCGTTGGTGGCTGACCCTGGACAACCTGTCACAGGGAATGAGCTTCCGCAGACCAGAATAGGTCATTGTCACGACCGACGCCAGTCTGGTGGGCTGGGGCGCGGTCTGGGAACCCCTGAAAACTCAGGGTCTATGGTTTCGGGAAGACTCTCTTCTCCCGATAAACATAATGGAACTGAGAGCGATATTCAATGCTCTCAAGGCTTGGCCTCGACTAGCAAAGGCCAAATTCATAAGGTTTCAATCAGTCATCATGACGACTGTTACATATATCAACCATCAGGGGGTAACAAGGAGTTCCCTGGCGATGGAGGAGCATCCGGGGGAGTGGGAACTCCATCTGGAAATCTTTGCCCAAATAACTCAATTATGGGGCATTCCAGACTTGGTTCTGATGGCCTCTCGTCAGAACTTCATGGTCCCTTGTTACGGGTCCAAATCCAGGGATCCCAAGGCGACTCTATTGGATACAATAGTAGCACCTTGGATCTTCAACCTAGCTTATGTATTCCCACCGTTTCCTCTCATTCCCAGGCTGGTAGCCAGGATCAATCTGGAGAGGGCTTCGGTGACCTTGATAGTTCCTGTGTGGCCACGCAGGACTTGGTATGCAGACCTGGTGAATGTGTCATCGGCTCCACCATGGAAGCTACCTTTGAGACAGGACCTTCTTATTCAGGGTCCATTCGAACATCCGAATCTGGTTTTCCTCCAACTGACTGCTTGGAGTTTGAACGCTTGATTTTATCAAAGCGTGGGTTTTCAGATTCTGTAATAGATACTCTTATTCAGGCTAGAAAGCCTGTAACTAGAAAAATTTACCATAATATATGGAAAAAATATATATGTTGGTGTGAATCTAAAGGATTCCCATGGAACAAGATAAAAATTCCTAAGATTCTTTCCTTTCTACAAGAAGGTTTGGAGAAAGGATTTTCTGCGAGTTCTCTGAAGGGACAGATCTCTGCTTTATCTGTTTTACTTCACAAAAGGCTGGCAGCTGTGCCAGACGTTTAAGCGTTTGTTCAGGCTCTGGTAAGAATCAAGCCTGTTTACAGACCTTTGACTCTTCCCTGGAGTCTTAATCTAGTTCTTTCAGTTCTTCAAGGGGTTCCGTTTGAACCCTTACATTCCATAGATATTAAGTTATTATCTTGGAAAGTTTTGTTTTAGGTTGCAATTTCTTCCGCTAGAAGAGTTTCTGAGTTATCTGCTCTGCAGTGTTCTCCGCCCTATCTGGTCCATGCAGATAAGGTGGTTTTTACGTACTGAGCCTGGTTTTCTTCCGAAGGTTGTTTCCAACAAAAATATTAACCAGGAGATAGTTGTACCTTCTTTGTGTCCGAATCCAGTTTCATAGAAGGAACGTTTGTTACACAATTTGGACGTTGTCCGTGCTCTAAAATTCTATTTAGATGCTACAAAGGATTTCAGACAAACATCTTCCTTGTTTGTTGTTTATTCTGGTAATAGGAGAGGTCAAAAAGCAACTTCTACCTCTCTATCTTTTTGGCTTAAAAGCATCATCAGATTGGCTTATGAGACTGCCGGACGGCAGCCTCCTGAAAGAATCACAGCTCATTCCACTAGGGCCGTGGCTTCCACATGGGCCTTTAAGAACGAGGCTTCTGTTGATCAGATATGTAAGGCAGCGACTTGGTCTTCACTGCACACTTTTATCAAATTTTACAAATTTGATACTTTTGCTTCTTCTGAGGCTATTTTTGGGAGAAAGGTTTTGCAAACCGTGGTGCCTTCCATCTAGGTGACCTGATTTGCTCCCTCCCATCATCCGTGTCCTAAAGCTTTGGTATTGGTTCCCACAAGTAAGGATGACGCCGTGGACCGGACACACCTATGTTGGAGAAAACAGAATTTATGTTTACCTGATAATTTACTTTCTCCAACGGTGTGTCCGGTCCACGGCCCGCCCTGGTTTTTTAATCAGGTCTGATGATTTATTTTCTTTAACTACAGTCACCACGGTATCATATGATTTCTCCTATGCAAATATTCCTCCTTTACGTCGGTCGAATGACTGGGGAAGGCGGAGCCTAGGAGGGATCATGTGACCAGCTTTGCTGGGCTCTTTGCCATTTCCTGTTGGGGAAGAGAATATCCCACAAGTAAGGATGACGCCGTGGACCGGACACACCGTTGGAGAAAGTAATTTATCAGGTAAACATAAATTCTGTTTTTGATTCTTCGGAGGCTATTTTTGGGAGAAAGGTTTTGCAAGCCGTGGTGCCTTCCGTTTAGGTAACCTGATTTGCTCCCTCCCTTCATCCGTGTCCTAAAGCTTTGGTATTGGTTCCCACAAGTAAGGATGACGCCGTGGACCGGACACACCAATGTTGGAGAAAACAGAATTTATGCTTACCTGATAAATTTCTTTCTCCAACGGTGTGTCCGGTCCACGGCCCGCCCTGGTTTTTTAATCAGGTCTGATGAATTATTTTCTCTAACTACAGTCACCACGGTACCATATGGTTTCTCCTATATTTTTCCTCCTGTCCGTCGGTCGAATGACTGGGGTGGGCGGAGCCTAGGAGGGACTATATGGCCAGCTTTGCTGGGACTCTTTGCCATTTCCTGTTGGGGAAGAGATATTTCCCACAAGTAAGGATGACGCCGTGGACCGGACACACCGTTGGAGAAAGTAATTTATCTGGTAAGCATAAATTCTGTTTTTAAAGGGTTCTAAAATCAAACAATTTTTTCTTATGCTTTAGATAGAGAATCAATTTGAAATCGACTTTCCAGTTTGGTACTATTATCTATTTTGCTTCATTATCTTCCTATCCTTTGTTCAACAAATAGTAATGGAAATTGGTGAGCCAATAACATGTGGTGTATATGTGCTGCAAGTAAACAGCATCTGCTAATTTCACCTATGGTTGTTTTTATACAAAGGATAGAAAAACAAGGAAATAAATTACATAATAGAATGAAAATGTAAAAGTGGATCAAATATATATGCTCTATTGGAATGCACTGTGTGTGTGTGTGTGTGTGTGTGTGTGTGTGTATGTATGTACAGTATGTGTGTACTGTATTTGTGTATGTACTGTGTGTGTATTGTGTGTACTGTGTGTGTTGTATGTATGCTTGTATGTATGTTTATATGTATGGGTGTGTATGTTCACATAATGACTTAAAAAAAATACGCTGGAATATCCCTTTAACATCCAAAACGTTTATGCTACATTGATGATATTCAAAGATAAACTTAATTCCATCATCATTGGTATTCATCCAATTCACAAACTCTTGAGCTCTAGATTTTTCACCCTGCCAAATAAACAGCATGTTGACTATATAGCGTTTGTAAACAACTATTTCTTGCCCAAAGGGGTTACCATCTCCATGGATGTGAGACAGCTCCTACCAACCCATAAATAGGTTGGCATAGAAGTGGCAAATTTCGCCCCCATAGCCATCCCACATTTCTGGGGAGATCTCTCAAACTCAAAATAGTTGTGCTTGTGTGTGAGGAGAAACCTTATTACTCTAAGCACAAAAGATAAACTTAATTCCATCATCATTGGTATTCATCCAATTCACAAACTCTTGAGCTCTAGATTTTTCACCCTGCCAAATAAACAGCATGTTGACTATATAGCATTTGTAAACAACTATTTCTTGCCCAAAGGGGTTACCATCTCCATGGATGTGAGACAGCTCCTACCAACCCATAAATAGGTTGGCATAGAAGTGGCAAATTTCGCCCCCATAGCCATCCCACATTTCTGGGGAGATCTCTCAAACTCAAAATAGTTGTGCTTGTGTGTGAGGAGAAACCTTATTACTCTAAGCACAAAAGAACAAAATGTAGGATCCTGCCGAAAATTTCTGTAAAGAAAGAATCGTATTGCTGAAAGGCCCTTCTCATGGGGAATAGACAAGTACAATGAGCACACATCCACTGTTATTCAGCTAAATTCTGTTTTCCAAACTACTTTGGACATAATTCTAAGCACTTGTTTAGTATTAAGTACAAAGCGCCATAAGTCTTGTACTAACAGTTGTAAAATTCCACAGCAAAGGAGAAAAGATTAACAATAATTGAGGTTTTTCAATAGGTATGTCCCTGGACTGCAAAACGATTCAAATGTAAGGCTTTTAATTTTTTTTTTAAATTTAGGGAAAACTTTGACTCGTATGTAAAAAATAAAATAAAAATGAATGTCCCTTTTTGGTAAACATACAGAAACTGAAAACCCCAATACCTCTTCAGGTGTTTTTTTTTTATTTATAAACAACCCTCTTCCTTACGTTCTGTGCTCCACCAGACAGAATTAATGATTGCTCTCCAGATTCTGCTCTAACTCAGGCACTTTCTTACTAATGACACAGTGAGTCCACGGATCATCTCTAATTACTATTAGGAATATCACTCCTGGCCAGCAGGAGGAGGCAAAGAGCACCACAGCAAAGCTTTTAAGTATCACCTCCCTTCCCTCGAACCCCAGTCATTTTCTTTGCCTACGTTAAAACCTACGTTAAAAAGCAAGGAGGTAGTAAAGTTTAGGTGTCTGAAAGAAGATTCTTCAATCGAGATTTTATTATTTTAAAGCAGAACAGGTTTGTTCTGATCTTTCCTGGGGTGTAGCCATAGCCCATGTCAGTCTCTTCAGTAGAGCAGTGGTGGCTTTTAAGCAATTGAGAACTTGTGGGGTATAATCCTCACTGCGCCTCCCAAATAATTGTTGCTGCCCTATCTTGAAAGCCTGAGTAAGATTGTTCAGTCTTTCTGTTTTTTCCACAGGTCCATGTGAGAGAGAATGCCTCTCAAACCTAGTGAGCTGCCCTGCTGCCAGGCAGATTTCCATTAAAGTAAGTGCTAAATTTATTTTCTAACAAGAAGAGAAGAAACTTTTTGCCACTTTAACAGTTAACTCTGTTGGGACGTTAAATACATTAATCCTATTATAGGTTAATAGGATAATGTGAGGCAGTTTGTGCAGGAACTGGGGATGAGAGGACTCATTACTTAATAAGGCTCAGTCAGTGTTTTTTCTACGGTGTGTTCCGGTCAGGGGTATAGCAACTTGGTAGTGTGTTTTACTTGTTGTTTCTCTGGGCGGCTTTACTTTCACAGTGGTAGGTTAATGCCGGCCGGCCAGCCGGCCGGCCAGGAAGTTTCAGTTAGGTACGCCCACGATGGGCGGAGCTTTCTGAAGCGGCAAAAGAGTTTTTGCACGCTTTTTTCTTAATCGCTTCCTGCGAGACGGATGGGTGACATACTTTATTTGCAGCTCTGCATTCTCAGAAGTCTGTGAGAACTGTTGCCCGATACCCGGTGGGAGCAGCTCTGGATTGAGTCTGGATAACTTCTGTTGACGCCGGTAACCAGCGGGACAGGTAGGCACCTCAGCAGGGCTTGCTGAGGTGTAGAGGCTGTCTGGGGTTCTCTAGAGCCGCTGCTCTGCTCTTAGAAAATAGAAAGTTACTTTTAGCATTTAAACTGCTAGTAACGTTTTTTACATAAATTTCAAATTTAATTAAAGTATTTTCTTTTTTTGTTTATTCATTTATTGGGTAAAGATGGACCAAGAGACCCTGCAAAATGTTACTTATACTTTGTGCTTTGATGCTAATGTGGAACCACTAATCCCTTTTTGTTCCTCATGTATTGAGAGAACATTGCAATACAGGGATAGACTTTGAATCTGAGCCAGCATTGTCTGGGGCGGATGCTGTTCAGGGGTCTCCTGTTCAAGTTATGCTGCAGCTTTCTCCTCAAGCATCCCAAACCTTATCATCTACACATGCAGTGCCCTGCGTTTCCTCTCACACTCCAGTTGGAGTTACCTTGCAAGACATTGCTACCCACATATCCTCGGCGGTAACTGATGCGCTGTCTGCTTTTTCCCATGCTGCAGGGAAAGTGAAAAAGGAAATGTAAAGAATCAGTGAGTAAGGTTTCTGAAAAAGTCGTGGCTATGCTGAATGTTTCCTCCCTGAATTCTGAGGAGGAAGATACTTCGGTAGCATCTGAGGTGGAAATCTCAGATTCAGACAGTGTAATTCCTTCTTCAGATGCTGAAGTTGTATCCTTCATGTTTAAGCTATAACACCTCCAGTTCTTACTTAAAGAGGTTTTGGCCACCTTAGACGACGCCGACATGACTGTCGTAGTCAACCCTAAGAAGTCTAGTAAGTTAAACAAATACTTTGACGTGCCTTCCTCGGTGGAGGTTTTTCCGGTACCAGACTGGACTACAGAGATTATTGCTCAGGAATGGGAGAGACCTGGTATCCCTTTTTCTCCATCCCCAATTTTTAAGAAGATGTTTCCAATAGCTGATTCTATCAAGGAGTCTAGGCAGACGGTCCCCAAGGTGGAAGGGGCAATTTCCACTTTGGCTAAGAGAACCACTATTCCCATAGAGGAGAGCTGTTCCTTTAAGGATTCTATGGATAAGAAGTTGGAAGGGTTACTTAAAAAGATGTATGTACACCAGGGTTTACAATGGCAACCTGCGGTGTGTATTGCTACCCTCACCAGTGCGGTGGCATACTGGTTTGATGCGTTGTCTGAATCTATTCAGACAGATACTCCCCTTGAGGAGATTCAGGATATGATCAAGGCTCTTAAGTTGGCCAATTCCTTTATTACGGATACTTCCCTACAATTATTAAGTTCGGAGCAAAAATTTCTGGTTTTGCAGTCCTGGCCTGCAGAGCCTTATGGTTGAAATCATAGTCTGTGGATGTGTCGTTTAAGTCTAAGCTTTTGACTATTCCCTACAAGGGTAAGGCCTTGTTTGGGCCAGGCTTGGCTGAAATTATTTCAGACATTGTGGGAGGTAAGGGTCATTTCCTGCCTCAGGATAAGAAGAATAAGCAGAATGGACGTCAGAGTAATTTTCTTTCCTTTCGAAACTTCAAGGGTAAAACTTCCTCTGCCAAGCAGGAACAGTCCAAACCTTCCTGGAGGTCCAACCAGTCTTGGAACAAGGGGAAGCATTCTAAGAAGCACGTTAATTACTCAGTCAACATGAAGGGTCTGCCCCTGATCTGGGACCGGATCTTGTGAGGGGCAGACTTTTCTTCTTCGCTCAGGCCTGGGTTCGGGATGTTCCAGATCCCTGGGCGGTGGACATCATGTCCCAGGGATACAAACTAGAGTTCAAGACCTTTCCTCCCAGAGGCAGGCTTCTGCTCTCAAGATTATCTGTAGACCAGATAAAAAGAGAGGCGTTCTTACACTGTGTCAGGGACCTTTCCGACCTGGGAGTAATAGTTCCTGTTCTAATGCAGGAACACGGTCTGGGATGTTACTCCAATCTGTTCGTAGTTCCCAAAAAAGAGGGAACTTTCAGACCAATTTTAGACCTCAAAAGTCTAAACAAGTTCCTCAGAGTACCGTCCTTCAAGATGGAAACTATTCATTCCATTCTTCCCTTGGTTCAAGAGGGTCAATTCATGACAACAGTAGATTTAAAGGATGCATACCTGCATGTTCCCATCCACAGGGATCATCACAAGTTTCTGAGGTTCGCTTTTCTAGACAAACACTTCCAGTTTGTGGCTCTTCCATTCGGCCTTGCCACAGCTCCCAGAATTTTTTTCAAAGGTCCTGGGATCCCTGTTGGCGGTGCTCCGGTTGCGGGGAATTGCAGTGGAGCCTTATCTGGAGGACATTATGGTTCAAGCGCCATCAGCTTTCAACAAGCAAACTCCCACACACAGAGATGTTATCTTTTCTGTGTTCTCACGGATGGAAGGTGAATTTGGGAAAGAGTTCCTTGATACCAGCTACAAGGGTAGTGTTCTTGGGAACCATAATAGATTCCTTATCAATGAAAATATTTCTGACAAAGATCAGAAAGACAAAGGTTTTCGACTCTTGTCTTTCCCTTTAGTCCTTTCCTCGGCCGCCAATGGCCCAATGTATGGCGGTAATTGGTGTGATGGTAGCTGCCATGGACATCATGTCCGGTTCCATCTCAGACCTCTGCAGTTATGCATACTCAAACAATGGAACGGGGATTATGCGGATCCGTCTCCGCGTTTACATCTAGATCAAGCGACAAGAGATTCTCTTCAGGAACATCTCTCCAAGGGAACCTGCTTCCGCAGACCTTCCTGAGTGATTGGGACCATGGATGCCAGCCTGTTGGGATGGGGAGCAGTCTGGGGCTCGCTAAAGGCTCAGGGGTTATGGACTCGGGAGGAGTCAGTTCTTCCCATAAACATCCTAGAGCTGAGGGCAATCTTCAATGCTCTTCTGGCCTGGCCTCAGTTAGCTTCAACCCAGTTTATCAGGTTCCAGTCGGACAACATAACTTCGGTGGCTTACATCAACCATCAGGGAGGAACTCTGAGTTCCCTGGCTATGACAGAGGTATCCAGGATTATCCAGTAGGCGGAGACCTACAACTGCTGTCTATCTGCTATCCACATTCCAGGAGTGGACAATTGGGAAGCGGATTTTCTGAGCAGACAGACTTTTCACCCGGGGGAGTGGGAACTCCATCCGGAGGTGTTTTCCGTCTTGATTCTCAAATGGGACAGCCGGAGCTGGATCTCATGGCATCTCGACAGAATGCCAAGCTCCCGAGGTACAGGTCGAGGTCAAGGGATCCTCAGGCTGTACTGATAGATGCTCTGGCGGTCCCTTGGAATTTCAGTCTAGCATACCTGTTTCCTCCGTTTGCTCTCCTTCCTCGGGTCATTGCATCGGTGATCCTCATTGCACCGGCGTGGCCTCGCAGGATCTGGTATGCAGATCTAGTGATGTCATCTCTCCCACTTTGTAGACTTCTGCTGAGGAAGGACCTTCTACTTCAAGTGCCCTTCCTTCACCCAAATCTCGTTTCTCTGAAGCTGACTGCTTGGAGATTGAACGCTTAATTTTATCTAAGCATGGTTTTTCTGAGTTGGTCATTGAGACTGTTTCAGGCTTGTATGCCTTTTACCAGAAAGATTTACTATAAGATATCTGTATTGGTGTGAATCTACTCTTGGAGTAGAGTTCGGATTCCTAGGATTTTGTCTTTTCTCTAGGAGGGTCTGAAGAAGGGATTATCTGCTAGTACCTTGAAGGGTCGTCTTCTGCTCAGAGAGTCTCAGAGCTCTCGGCGTTGTAGTGTGAATCCCCTTACCTTATTTTTCATTCGAATAAGGTAGTTCTGCGTTGTTTCCTCCCTAAAGTGGTTTCGGATAGGAACATTAATCAAGAAATCGTTGTTCCTTCTTTGTGTCCTAACCCTTCTTCTCATAAGGAACGTCTGTTGCACAACCTAGATGTGGTGCGTGCGTTGAAATACTATTTACAGGCGACTAAGGATTTTCGCCAGTCTTCTGCATTGTTTGTTGTTTTCTTTGGGAAACGCAAGGATTAGAAAGCTACTGCTACTTCTCTTTCTTTGTGGCTGAAGAGTATAATTCGTTTGGCCTATGAAACTGCTGGACAGCAGCCTCCTGAGAGAATCACGGCTCATTCCACAAGGGCTGTTTACTCTTCCTGGGTGTTGAAGCTTCTGTGGAACAGATTTGCAAGGCTACAACTTGGTCCTCTCTACAAACTTTTTCAAAATTCTATAAATTTGATACTTTTGCCTCGGCTGAGGCTTCTTTTGGGAGAAAGGTTCTTCAAGCAGTGGTGCCTTCCATTTAGGTTTCCTGTCTTGTCCCTCCCTTATCATCTGTGTCTTCTAGCTTGGGTATTGATACCCAATAATAATTAGAGATGATCCGTGGATTCACCGTGTCATTAGAAAGAAAACAAAATTTATGCTTTCCTGATAAATTTATTTATTTTTTGACACGGTAAGTCCACGGCCCGCCCTGTTTATTTAGACATTTTTTTTGTGTGTTGTAAACCTCAGGCACCTCTGCATCTTTTGTTACTTCCTTTCTCTCTTTTTTTTCCTTCGGTCGAATGACTGTGGTTGGAGGGAAGGGAGTTGATACTTAACAGCTTTGCTGTGGTGCTCTTTGCCTCCTCCTGCTGGCCAGGAGTGATATTCCTAATAGTAATTAGATATGATCCGTGGACTCACCGTGTCAAGAAAGAAAGAAATGTATCGGGTAAGCATAAATTTTGTTTTTGTCATCCTTCAAGCATGCTATATTGTTCACTTCTGAAACATCACATTTGTTATTTGCTACAACGTATATTATGTACCTTATTCATATGTATTCTAGTAGGATCTGCAGTTATGCTTGATTCTATAAATAGGAGGTTGGGCAGTAGTATGGTTTGATGGCTAAGCTGTTCTTTTTGTTACTATCATTAAGTTTTTAGTGCAATGCAGCGGGGCTTGGTACGTTGGAGTCATGCGTCATTAAAGGGATACTAAACCCAAATATTTTCTTTAATGATTCAGATAGAGCATGCAATTTTAAGCAACTTTCTAATTTACTTGTACTGTCAATTTTTATTCGTTCTCTTGCTATCTTTATTTAAAAGTAGGAATTTAAAGCTTAGGAGCCAGCCCATTTTGGGTTCAGCATCATGAATAGCTCTTGCTTATTGGTGGATACAGTTAGCAAACCAATATGCAAGCATAACCCAGGTTCTCAACAAAAAATTGGCCGACTCTTAAGCTTTACATTCCTGCTTTTTAAATAAAGATAGCAAGAGAATGAAGAAAATTTGATTATAGGAGTAAATTAGAAAGTTGCTTAAAGTGATGGTAAAGTTACGGTAATGTCAATACAGTATAGCATAAAGTGTGTAAAATAAACATAAGTTTAATTCATCAATTCTTATATTTTTCAATATTAATCAAGTTGTCCCCTTTCTAAATCAATTGCCGAATGTCCACAAATTCAACCTGTGTTTTTTTTTTTTTTTTTTTATCAGTGGGTCACGTTTTTGTTGAATCCAATTGAAATGGACGCCACTCCACGTCATCCGCCCCTTTAGTTGTAAGCGCATGCGTGCTACTTACATGTGAGAAAGTTAAATAGAAGTACTGCAGTAGTGCATTTGGAAAGAATGATCGGCGATTAGCGCATGCGCACTGGTTCGCAGCATCGGCGATTAGCGCATGCGCAATTATAAACTGCAGTTTGACCGCACATTTGAGAGACACAGAGAGCAGGTGGGACCGCTGAAGGAAATCACAAAGATAAGACGACAGAAGTAGGGCATGGGAGGAGTTGTGAGCTAAGCGGTAGGGATTTTTAAATATAATTTTAATGCAAAATATTGAAGTAATAGAAAAAAAAAACTACTAGACTAGATTAGGGTCATATGGACAAATGCTAGGTTGTCTTAAATAATGTCAAACTTTACCTTCACTTTAAAATTGCATGCTCTATCTAAATCATTGAGGAAAAAATGTGGGTTTAGTGTCCCTTTAAGTACGACTATGTTGCAAGTCATTTTTCTCTTGTATGTCCTGTTTTATCCTTGTGGTTTTGTGATACACATGTAAGTGTTGCACACCATTTACCACATACTAGTGTGCATTTAATTTTTTCATACTTTGTGCATCCATATTTTACACTGTTGCATGTGGTACTTCTCATTTTTGTATACGTATTAATGTAGTGTTTATTTTGCAAGAACAATGATGTGGTGGTTTGTTCGTAGTCACTTGGGCCATTGTATGTACTCTGTAACGTTTAAAAAAAACAAAACAAAAAACAACACATCTGCTTATTATAATGTTGGCACATGTTGATAAATATATCATTTATTGCTTTTTAATCTGATTATCATTCTCTCCTATTTTTCTATCGGGAAGTTTGCTTCATTGTTTATACATTTGCATAGTTCAGTCCAGTCTGAAGTGGTGCAGACATTCAACAGAACCCCCAATGTATTCTCTTGATCACAACCTGCCAACACTCTAGGACAGCAACTTTCATTTCAGAATTCCTTTGTCTGAGAGCTGGGCATCTGCTTCTGTAGGACAATATGCCTTTTTCTTTTCAAGTCAAAATGATTGCTGTATGCTACATAACATTTCAATAAAGTGATTGAAGACATCAAGGAAATCAGAGCCTGCAGTGTGTAAAATACCTGTAACCTTATACCAATTTGCCTTATGGGGACTGGCACGTGTCAGATGTTTTTTTTGGGGACTAGGACGTTCATCAACTGGATTCCATCTCCAGTAGGTTATGCACTAGTTATTATACAATGAGTTTTGCCTGGTTTTGTATTGCATTGCGGAATTGGTGAGCACTACCAGCATGAGCCAAGATAAATATGTTGGCTCAATTCCTTCAAGAAGCACTCGCCAAGAATTCTTTTTTCTTTTGCAAGATGTACCGAGTCCACGGATTCATCCTAACTTGTGGGATATTGTCCTTCCTGACAGGAAGTAGCAAAGAGAGCACCACAGCACAGCTGTCTATATAGCTCCCCCCTTAACTCCACCCCCCAGTCATTCTCTTTGCTGGCTCTAAGCAGGAAGGGTAAAGAGAAGAGGTGTTAAACTGTTAGTTTTTATTTTACCTTCAATCAAGAGTTTGTTATTTTAAATGGTACCGGTGTTGTACTATTTGCTCTCAGGCAGGACATAGATGAAGATTTCTGCCTGGAGGATGATGATCTTAGCATTTGTAACTAAGGTCCACTGCTGTTCCCACATGAGCTGAGGAGTACAAGAAAACTTCAGTGTGAGGAACGGTTCTTGCTATACAGCAATGAGGTATGTTCAGTCATTTTTCTGCAGAGACTGTGTTAACTCAGAAAGGCTGACAGTATCCCCTTTAGGGGAAGGGGAAGCAGTAATCCTAGGGTTAAGAGGTTTTACTAGCTTGCATAAAGGGCTTATTTTGTTTATTTATTTTGGGCACTCAGTTTGTATGTGAAATTGGAAGGACAAACGTTTGGGTGTTCTGGGAGTAATGTTCTTTATTGGGACTTTTGCAGAGGGTTCATTTGGCTTATATTGGGGTTATTATAACCCACATGGCTTCAGGCAAGGTTTTTTTGGATTTGGGTAGGCCCCAGCCACATCGAGTGTGGTGGGCGGGGCCTATTTCTTTCATGTAATTAGCAAGAGTCCATGAGCTAGTGACGTATGGGATATACATTCCTACCAGGAGGGGCAAAGTTTCCCAAACCTTAAAATGCCTATAAATACACCCCTCACCACACCCACAATTCAGTTTTACAAACTTTGCCTCCGATGGAGGTGGTGAAGTAAGTTTGTGCTAGATTCTACGTTGATATGCGCTCCGCAGCAAGTTGGAGCCCGGTTTTCCTCTCAGCGTGCAGTGAATGTCAGAGGGATGTGAGGAGAGTATTGCCTATTTGAATGCAGTGATCTCCTTCTACGGGGTCTATTTCATAGGTTCTCTGTTATCGGTCGTAGAGATTCATCTCTTACCTCCCTTTTCAGATCGACGATATACTCTTATATATACCATTACCTCTGCTGATTCTCGTTTCAGTACTGGTTTGGCTTTCTACAAACATGTAGATGAGTGTCCTGGGGTAAGTAAATCTTATTTTCTGTGACACTCTAAGCTATGGTTGGGCACTTTCTTTATAAAGTTCTAAATATATGTATTCAAACATTTATTTGCCTTGACTCAGAATGTTCAACTTTCCTTATTTTTCAGACAGTCAGTTTCATATTTGGGATAATGCATTTGAATTAATCATTTTTTCTTACCTTCAAAAATTTGACTCTTTTTTTCCTGTGGGCTGTTAGGCTCACGGGGGCTGAAAATGCTTCATTTTATTGCGTCATTCTTGGCGCGGACTTTTTTGGCGCAAAAATTCTTTTCCGTTTCCGGCGTCATACGTGTCGCCGGAAGTTGCGTCATTTTTTGACGTTATTTTGCGCCAAAAATGTCAGCGTTCCGGATGTGGCGTCATTTTTGGCGCCAAAAGCATTTAGGCGCCAAATATTGTGGGCGTCTTATTTGGCGCTAAAAAATAAGGGCGTCGCTTTTGTCTCCACATTATTTCAGTCTTATTTTTTCATTGCTTCTGGTTGCTAGAAGCTTGTTCTTTGGCATTTTTTTCCCATTCCTGAAACTGTCATTTAAGGAATTTGATCAATTTTGCTTTATATGTTGTTTTTTCTCTTACATATTGCAAGATGTCTCACGTTGCATCTGAGTCAGAAGATACTACAGGAAAATCGCTGTCTAGTGCTGGAGCTATCAAGCTAAGTGTATCTGCTATAATTTTTTGGTATCTGTTTCTCCAGCTGTTGTTTGTATTGCATGTCATGACAAACTTATTAATGCAGATAAAATTTCCTTTAGTACTGTTACATTACCTGTTGCTGTTCCGTCAACATCTAATTTTCAGAGTGTTCCTGATAAACATAAGAGATTTTATTTTTTAAATCCATTAAGAAGGCTATGTCTGTTATTTCTCCTTCTAGTTTACATAAAAGTCTTTTAAAACTTCGCTTTTTTCAGATGAATTTTTAAATGAACATCAGCATTCTGATACTGATAATGGTTCTTCTGGTTCAGAGGTTTCTGTCTCAGAGGTTGATGCTGATAAATCTTTGTATTTGTTCAAGATGGAATTTATTCGTTCTTTATTTAAAGAAGTATTAATTGCATTAGAAATAGAGGATTCTGGTCCTCTTGATACTAAATCTAAACGTTTAATTAAGGTTTTTAAATCTCCTGTAGTTATTCCAGAAGTGTTTAATCTCCCTGATGCTATTTCTGAAGTAATTTCCAGGGAATGGAATAATTTGGGTAATTCTTTTACTCCTTCTAAACGTTTAAGCAATTATATCCTGTGCCATCTGACAGATTAGAGTTTTTTTGGGACAAAATCCCTAAGGTTATGGGGCTGTCTCTACTCCTGCTAAATGTGCTACTATTCCTACGGTAGATAGTAATTCATTTTAAGGATCCTTTAGATAGGAAAATTTAATCCTTTCTAAGAAAAGCTTACTTATGTTCAGGTAATCTTCTTAGACCTGCTATATTTTTAGCGGATGTTGCTGCAGCTTCAACTTTTTGGTTAGAAGCTTTAGCGCAACAAGTAACAGATCATAATTTTATAGCATTATTATTATTCTATAACATGCTAATAATTTTATTGGTGATACCATCTTTTGATATCATTAGAGTTGATGTCAGGTATATGTCTCTAGCTATTTTAGCTAGAAAAGCTTTATGGATTAAACTTGGAATGCAGATATGTCTTCTAAGTCAACTTTGCTTTCCGTTTCTTTCCAGGGTAATAAATTATTATTTCAACTGTTTCTGGAAGGAAGGGAACTTTTTTACCAAAGGATAAAAAATCTAAGGTAAATTTAGGTCTAATAATCATTTTTCGTTCCTTTCCTCACAATAAGGAACAAAAGCCTGATCCTTCATCCTCAGGAGCGGTATCAGTTTGGAAACTATTTCCAGTTGGGAATATATCCAAGCCTTATAGAAAACCTATAGCCAGCTCCTAAGTACCCATGAAGGTGCGGACCTTATTCCAGCTCAGCTGGTATGGGGCAGATTACGTTTTCTTCAAAGAAATTTTGATCAATTCCGTTCTCAATTTCTGGTTTTAGAACATTGTTTCAGAGAGGTACAGCATTGGCTTCAGTTAAGGCCTCCTGCTAAGAGATTTTTTTCTTTCCCGTGTCCCAGTTAACACAGCAAAGGCTCAGCATTTCTGAAATGTGTTTCAGATCTAGAGTTGGCTGGAGTAATTATGCCAGTTCCAGTTCTGGAACAGGGGCTGGGGTTTTATTTTATCTCTTCATTGTACCAAAGAAGGTCAATTCCTTCAGACCAGTTCTGGATCTATCAATATTGAATCGTTATGTAAGGATACTAACATTCAGTTTCTGTAGGACTGTCCTGCCTTTTGTTTAGCAAGGGCATTATATGTCTACTATAGATTTACAGGATGTGTATCTGCATATTCCGATTCATCCAGATCACTTTTAGTGTCTGAGATTCTCTTTTTAGACAAGCATTACCAGTTTTGTGGCTCTACCGTTTGGCCTAGCCTCAGTTCCAAGAATTTTTTTCAAAGATTCTCGGTGCCCTTCTTTCTGTAATCAGAGAACAGGGTTTTGGTATTTCCTTATTGGACGATATCTGGGTACTTGCTCAGTCTTCTCATTTTCGAAGAATCTCATATGAATCGACTTGTGTTGTTTCTTCAAGTTCATGGTTGGAGGATCAATTTACCATTCAGTTCATTGATTCCTCAGACAAGGGTAACCTTTTTAGGTTTCTAGAATAGATTCAGTGTCTATGACTCTGTCCTTGTCAGACAAGAGAAGTTTAACATTGATTTCAGCTTGTCAAAACCTTCAGTCACAATCATTCCCTTTGGTAGCCTTATGCATGGAAATTTTAGGTCTTAGGACTGCCGCATCAGATGCGATCTCCTTTGCTCGTTTTCACATGCGACCTCTTCAGCTCTGTATGCTGAACCAATGGTGCAGGGATTACTCAAAGATATCTCACTTAATATCTTTAAACCGATTATACGACACTCTCTGACATGGTGGACAGATCACCATCGTTTAGTTCAGGGGGCTTCTTTGTTCTTCCGACCTGGACTATAATCTCAACAGATGCAGGTCTTACAGGTTGGGGAGCTGTGTGGGGGTCTCTGACGGCACAAGGGGTTTGGGAATCTCAGGAGGTGAGATTTCCGATCAATATTTTGGAACTCCGTGCAATTTCAGAGCTCTTCAGTCTTGGCCTCTTCTGAAGCGAGAGTTGTTCATTTGTTTTCAGATAGACAATGTCACAACTGTGGCATACATCAATCATCAAGGAGGGACTCACAGTCCTCTGGCTATGAAAGAAGTATCTCGAATTTTGGTTTGGGCGGAATCCAGCTCCTGTCTAATCTCTGCGGTTCATATCCCAGGTATGGACAATTGGAAAGCGGATTATCTCAGTCGCCAAACGTTGCACCTGGGCGAATGGTCTTCACCCAGAGGTATTTCCTCAGATTGTTCAAATGTGGGAACAACCAGAAATAGATCTGATGGCTTCTCATCTAAACAAGAAACTTCCCTGGTATCTGTCCGGATCCAGGGATCCTCGGGCGGCGGCAGTGGATGCATTATCTCTTCCTTAAAAGTGTCATCCTGCCTATATCTTTCCGCCTCTAGTTCTTCTTCCAAGGGTATTCTCCAATATTCTAAGGAATGCTCGTTTGTCCTGCTGGTAGCTCCAGCATGGTCTCACAGGTTTTGGTATGCGGATCTTGTCCGGATGACCTCTTGCCAGCTGTGGACTCTTCCGTTAAGACCAGTCTTTCTGTCTCAAGGTTCTTTTTTCCATCAGGATCTCAAAACCTTAATTTTAAGGTGTGGAGTTTGAACGCTTGATTCTTGGTCAAAGAGGTTTCTCTGACTCTGTGATTGATACTATGTGACAGGCTCGTAAATCTGTATCTAGAGAGATATATTATAGAGTCTGGAAGACTTATATTTCTTCAGGATGGTTTAGATAAAGGTTTGTCCGCAAGTTTCTTGAAAGACAAATCTCTGCTCTTTCTGTTCTTTTTCACAGAAGGATTGCTAATCTTCCTGATATTCATTGTTTTGTACAAGCTTTGGTTTGTATAAAACCTGTCATTAAGTCAATTTCTCCTCCTTGGAGTTTGAATTTGGTTCTGGGGGCTCTTCAAGCTCCTCCTTTTGAACCCATGCATTCTTTGGTCATTATATTACTTTCTTGGAAAGTTTTGTTTCTTTTGGCCATCTCTTCTGCCAGAAGAGTCTCTGAATTATCTACTCTTTTTTGTGAGTCTCCTTTTCTGATTTTGCATCAGGATAAGGCGGTGCTGCGAACTTCTTTTGAATTTTTTACCTAAGGTTGTGAATTCTAACAACATTAGTAGAGAAATTGTGGTTCCTTCATTATGTCCTAATCCTATGAATTCTAAGGAGAAATCATTGCATTCTTTGGATGCTGTTAGAGCTTTGTAATATTATGTTGAAGCTATTAAGTCTTTCCGAAAGACTTCTAGTCTATTTGTCATCTTTTCCGGTTCTAGAAAAGATCAGAAAGCTTCTGCCATTTCTTTGGCATCTTGGTTGAAATCTTTATTTCATCATGCCTATGTTGAGTCGGGTAACACTCCGCCTCAAAGGATTACAGCTCATTCTACTAGGTTAGTTTCTACTTCCTGGGTGTTTAAGAATGAAGCTTCGGTTGATCAGATTTGCAAAACAGCAACTTGGTCCTCTTTGCATACTTTTACTAAATTCTACCATTTTGATGTGTTTTCTTCTTCTGAAGCAGTTTTTGGTAGAAACGTACTTCAGGCAGTGGTTTCAGTTTGAATCTTCTGCTTATGTTTTTTCATTAAAAATTTTATTCTGGGTGTGGATTATTTTCAGCAGGAATTGGCTGTCTTTATTTTATCCCTCCCTCTCTAGTGACTCTTGTGTGGAAAGATCCACATCTTGGGTAATCATTATCCCATACGTCACTAGCTCATGGACTCTTGCTAATTACATGAAAGAAAACATAATTTATGTAAGAACTTACCTGATAAATTCATTTCTTTCATATTAGCAAGAGTCCATGAGGCCCGCCCTTTTTTGTGGTGGTTTTGATTTTTTTGTATAAAGCACAATTATTCCAATTCCTTATTTTATATGCTTTCGCACTTTCACCCCACTTCTTGGCTATTCGTTAAACTGAATTGTGGGTGTGGTGAGGGGTGTATTTATAGGCATTTTAAGGTTTGGGAAACTTTGCCCCTCCTGGTAGGAATGTATATCCCATACGTCGCTAGCTCATGGACTCTTGCTAATATGAAAGAAATGAATTTATAAGGTAAGTTCTTACATAAATTATGTTTTTCGCGCCTCTGTTGCGCATTTAGTTCTACTGGCAAGCAGCAAGAAACTTCTCCTGAGGCCCTGATATTAATCCTGAGGGCCTAATCGAAGCTTTAATACCTTTCTATCGTTCCCTAAGGGCAGGTAGGGCCACAGCAGAGCTGTGGCAAGGTGCTAATAGATGTTTAAACAGGTTTTAGACATTTTGTGATCCGGTTTTGTTAATTGGGGGTGCATTGCTTATTTACTTGGGTGCAATCCTCCTAAAGCTTAATAGGTACACTGTAAAAATTTCAGAAAATTTGAAGCTATTTTAACCTGTTTTGCAGTTTGTGTATGCCTTTTTTTCTTTTAAAGGCACAGTACCGTTTTTTGAAAATTGTGTTTTTTTCAAGTGTTTTCCAAGCTTGCTTGTCTCATTACTAGCCTGTTTAACATGTCTGACATTGAGGAAACTCATTGCTCAATTTGTTTAGAAGCCATTGTGGAACCCCCTCTTAAAATGTGTCCCACTTGTACTGATATGTCTATAACTTGCAGACAACATATTTTCAGTTTGGCAATGGATGATTCTCAGACAGAAGGAAATCAGGTTTTGCCATCTAGTTCTCCCCAAGTGTCACAACCAGTAACGCCCGCACAAGTGACGCCAAGTACTTCTAGTGCGTCTAATTCTTTCACCTTGCAAGATATGGCCTCTGTTATGAATACTACCTTTACAGAGGTTTTATCTAAACTGCCAGGGTTGCAAGGGAAGCGCAGTAGCTCTGGGTTAAGAACACATGCTGAGCCTTCTGACGCTTTAGTTGCCGTATCCGATACTCACAATGTTCTGAGGTAGGGATGAGGGATTTGCTATCTGAGGGAGAAATTTCTGATTCAGGAAGATTACTCCCTCAGACAGATTCAGATATGACAGCATTTAAATTTAAGCTAGAACACCTCCGTTTATTGCTTAGGGAGGTTTTAGCGACTCTGGATGATTGTGACCCTATTGTAGTTCCAGAGAAATTGTGTAAAATGGACAAATATTTAGAGGTTCCTGTCTACACTGATGTTTTTCCGGTCCCTAAGAGGATTTCGGACATTGTTACTAAGGAGTGGGATAGACCAGGTATTCCGTTCGCTCCCCCTCCTGTTTTTAAGAAAATGTTTCCCATATCTGACACCATGAGGGACTCATGGCAAACGGTCCCTAAGGTGGAGGGAGCTATTTCTACTTTGGCTAAGCGTACAACTATACCTATTGAAGACAGTTGTGCTTTCATAGATCCTATGGATAAAAAATTAGAGGGTCTCCTAAAGAAAATTTTTGTTCATCAAGGTTTTCTTCTTCAACCTATTGCATGCATTGTTCCTGTAACAACTGCAGCTGCCTTTTGTTTTGAGGCTCTAGAAGAGGCTCTTCAGGTGGAGACCCCACTAGAGGATATTCTGGACAGAATTAAGGCTCTTAAGCTAGTTAATTCTTTTATTACAGACGCCGCTTTTCATCTCGCTAAGTTAGCGGCAAAGAATTCAGGTTTTGCCATTTTAGCGCGAAGAGCGTTATGGCTTAAGTCCTGGTGGGCTGATGTGTCCTCTAAATCCAAGCTTTTGACCATCCCTTTCAAAGGTAAGACCCTATTCGGGCCTGCACTGAAAGAGATCATTTCAGATATCACTGGAGGGAAGGGTCATGCCCTTCCCCAAGATAAGTCGAATAAGTCAAGGACCAAACAAAATAATTTTCGTTCCTTTCGAAACTTCAAGGGTGGTCCTGCTTCCTCTTCCCCTGCGGCAAAGCAAGAGGGGAACTTTGCTCAATCCAAGCCAACCTGGAGACCTAACCAGGCTTGGAACAAGGGTAAACAGGCCAAAAAGACTGCTGCTGCCACTAAGACAGCATGAAGGGGTAGCCCCCGATCCGGGACCAGATCTAGTAGGGGGCAGACTCTCTCTCTTTGCTCAGGCCTGGGCAAGAGACGTTCGGGACTCCTGGGCCGTAGAAATTGTAACCCAGGGGTACCTTTTAGATTTCAAGGATTCTCCTCCAAGGGGGATGTTCCATCTTTCTCAATTGTCTGTAAACCAGACAAAAAGAGAGGCGTTCTTACGCTGTGTAAAAGACAAAGATCATCACCATTTCCTCAGGTTTGCCTTCCTGGACAAGCATTACCAGTTTGTGGCTCTTCCCTTCGAGTTGGCCACAGCGCCAAGAATCTTCACAAAAGTGCTAGGGTCCCTTCTGGCGGTCCTAAGGCCGCGGGGTATAGCAGTGGAGCCTTATCTAGACGACATCCTTATTCAAGCGTCGACTTTTCAACTAGCCAAGTCTCACACGGACTTAGTGTTGGCCTTTCGAAGATCTCATGGGTGGAAGGTGAACGTGAAAAACAGTTCTCTTGTTCCTCTCACAAGAGTTCCATTCTTGGGAACTCTGATAGATTCGGTGGACATGAAAATTTTTCTGACGGAGGTCAGGAAATCAAAGATTTTAACCACCTGCCGAGCTCTTCATTCCATTCCTCGGCCGTCAGTGGCTCAGTGTATGGAGGTAATCGGACTAATGGTAGCGGCAATGGACATAGTTCCGTTTGCTCGCTTGCATCTCAGACCACTGCAACTATGCATGCTCAGACAGTGGAATGGGGATTATGCAGATTTATCTCCTCAGATAGATCTGGATTAAGAGACCAGAGGCTCTCTTCTTTGGTGGTTGTCACAGGATCACCTGTCCCGGGGAATGTGTTTCCGCAGGCCAGCGTGGGTTATAGTGACGACGGACGCCAGCCTACTGGGCTGGGGTACAGTCTGGAATTCCCTGAAAGCACAGGGTTTGTGGACTCAGGAGGAGGCCCTCCTACCGATAAATATTCTGGAATTAAGAGCAATATTCAATGCTCTTCAGGCGTGGCCTCAGCTGGCTTCGGCCGGATTCATCAGATTTCCGTCGGACAACATCACGACTGTAGCTTATATCAATCATCAGGGGGGAACAAGGAGTTCCTTGGCGATGATAGAAGTTTCCAGGATAATCCGATGGGCAGAGACTCACTCTTGCCATCTATCAGCGATCTATATCCCAGGGGTAGAGAACTGGGAGGCAGATTTTCTAAGTCGTCAGACTTTTCATCTGGGGGAGTGGGAGCTCCATCCGGAGGTGTTTGCTCAACTTATTCAGCTATGGGGCACACCAGAATTGGATTTGATGGCGCCTCGTCAGAACGCCAAGCTTCCTTGTTACGGATCCAGGTCCAGGGATCCTCAGGCAGTACTGATAGATGCTCTAGCAGTACCCTGGTCGTTCAACCTGGCTTATGTGTTTCCACCTTTCCCTCTCCTTCCGCGTCTGATTGCCAGAATCAAACAGGAGAGAGCTTCGGTGATTTTGATAGCACCTGCATGACCACGCAGGACTTGGTATGCAGATCTGGTGGACATGTCATGTCTGCCACCATGGACTCTGCCACTGCGACAGGACCTTCTGATCCAAGGTCCGTTCAAGCATCCAAATCTAATTTCTCTGCAACTGACTGCTTGGAGATTGAACGCTTGATTTTATCAAAGCGGGGTTTCTCCGAGTCGGTCATAGAAAGCCTGTCACCAGGAAAATCTATCATAAGATATGGCGTAAATATCTTTTTTGGTGCGAATCCAAAGGCTACTCATGGAGTAAGATCAGGATTCCTAGGATTTTGTCCTTTCTCCAAGAAGGATTGGAGAAGGGCCTATCGGCTAGTTCCCTAAAGGGACAGATTTCTGCTTTATCAATTCTATTGCACAAGCGTCTGGCAGATGTTCCAGACGTTCAGTCGTTCTGTCAGGCTTTAGTTAGAATCAAGCCTGTGTTTAAACCTGTTGCTCCGCCATGGAGTTTAAATTTAGTTCTTAATGTTCTTTAAGGGGTTCCGTTTGAACACATGCATTCCATAGACATTAAGCTTCTATCTTGGAAAGTTCTGTTTCTAGTTGCTATCTCTTCAGCTCGAAGAATTTCTGAGCTATCTGCTTTACAATGTGACTCGCCTTATCTTGTTTTCCATGCTGATAAGATGGTTTTGCGTACCAAACCTGGGTTCCTCCCTAAGGTTGTTTCTAACAGGAATATCAATCAGGAAATTGGTTCTAAAAAGGAACGTCTGTTGCACAACTTGGACGTGGTTCGTGCCTTGATGTTTTATTTGCAGGCAACCAAAGATTTTCGCCAATCATCTTCATTGTTTGTTGTCTATGCTGGGAAGCGTAGAGGTCAAAAGGCTACGGCTACCTCTCTTTCCTTTTGGCTGAAAAGCATCATCCGTTTGGCTTATGAGACTGCTGGACAGCAGCCTCCTGTAAGAATTACAGCTCACTCCACTAGAGTGGTGGCTTCCACATGGGCTTTTAAGAATGATGCTTCTGTTGAACAGATTTGTAAAGCTGCGACTTGGTCTTCGCTTCATACATTTTCCAAATTTGATACTTTTGCTTCTTCGGAGGCTATTTTTGGGAGAACGGTTTTGCAAGCAGTGGTGCCTTCAGTTTAGGTTCCTGTCTTGTCCCTCCCTTCATCCGTGTCCTAAAGATTTGGTATTGGTATCCCACAAGTTAGGATGAATCCGTGGACTCGGTAAATCTTGCAAAAGAAAACAAAATTTATGCTTACCTGATAAATTTCTTTCTTTTGCGATGTACCGAGTCCACGGCCCGCCCTGTCTATTCAAGACAGATAGTATTTTTTATGTAAACTTCAGTCACCTCTGCACCTTATAGTTTCTCCTTTTCTTCCTTGGCCTTCGGTCGAATGACTGGGGGGTGGAGTTAAGGGGGGAACTATATAGACAGCTCTGCTGTGGTGCTCTCTTTGCTACTTCCTGTCAGGAAGGACAATATACCAAAAGTTAGGATGAATCCGTGGACTCGGTACATCGCAAAAGAGAGAAATTTATCAGGTAAGCATAAATTATTATTTTTTTTTTTTGTTCACTGCTTTTTATATAAGAATGGAGTGTTGCAGGAAGAGGAAGGATCTTATTTCCACTTGAATATGCGGGGTTCGGAGTTTAAGTTTCTACCTGTCCCCTTGAAAGTGTTCATATCTTCACTGGTGTGTGCTGCTTAAAGGGATACTAAACACAATTTTTTTTTTGTTTAATGATTCAGATAGAGTATGCAAATTTAAGCAACTTTCTGGTTTACTCCTATTATCAATTTTTCTTCAATCTCTTGCTATCTTTATTTGAAAAGCAGGAATGCAAAGCTTATGAGCCTGCCCATTTTTGGTTCAGCACCATGAATGGCGCTTGCTGATTAGTGGCTAAATGTAGGACATAGGAGTAAATTAGAATGTTGTTTAAAATTGCATGCTCTATCTGAATCATGAAAGAAAAAAATTGTGTTTAGTGTCCCTTTAATGAACTGATTCAAAATAATGAAACTATACTACTTTTTTGCAATGAACAATAAAATATTGCTTTTTATAATGCTTCATATTCTATATACATTCTACACTTTTTTCATAAAAAAATAAATAAATAATAACAGAAAAAAGTGACAAAAATATGTATAGCATGAAGAAAACTCTAGATTATTTTTTCTTAAATGCAGATTTTAAATTCTAGCCTCTGTAAAAACTGTGGTTTATCTATGAGAGCTGCTGTCACAGATTAATAGCTTTCCAACTAATACAACTCTTGACTATTTTTTCCCTTTTCTTTCAGGTACAAAATACAGAAGCATCAACACTTTCAGGACTACATGAAGGCATTGTATGGATTTTTAGTGAAGTTGGGAGAAAGATGTAGCCTATTAATTTTAATGTTAAATGCTATAAATATTATAATATACATACAAATTCAAGTAATTCTTCATATATTTATGTATTTTTTTTTTAAAAAAAAGCTGCATATGATTTTATACATCTTTATTTCAGTCAATATTATTTAGTCTTCTGCAGTAGTTTCCTATTTTAAATAGTAAACTGCACAAAACTGAAACAAAAAGGATAGGTCAGAAAATACTGGCCAAAAGTTTGCACTGCTAGCACTTCTGTTTCCCTAGAATATCATTTGTATCCTTGGCGTAGGAGTGAGCTGTAATAAAATATAACTTTTATTATGATTAATTAAAAACTGAAAAAAGATTAAAGGGACAGTCTAGTACAAAATAAACTTTCATGATTCAGATAGAGCATGTAATTTTAAACAATTTTCCAATTTACTTTTATCACCAATTTTGTTTTGTTCTCTTGGTATTCTTTGTTGAAAGCTTAACCTAGGAGGTTCATATGCTAATTTCTTAGACCTTGAAGCCCACCTCTTTCAGATTGCATTTTAACAGTTTTTCACCACTAGAGGGTGTTAGTTCACACATTTCATATAGATAACACTGTGCTCGTGAAGTTATCTGGGAGCAGGCACTGATTGGCTAGACTGCAAGTCTGTCAAAAGAACAGAAAAAAAGGGGCAGTTTGCAGAGGCTTAGATACAAGATAATCACAGAGGTTAAAAGTATATTATTATAACTTTGTTGGTTATGCAAAACTGGGAAATGGGTAATAAAGGGATTATCTATCTTTTAAAACAATAACAATTCTGGTGTAGACTGTCCCTTTAAGAACACGAGAGGCTCTGTGATGCTGTACACCATCCACCTCATTGCTGAAAGATATATATCTGAGTCTATTGAAATCTATTATGGATAAGTCAATCGAGGTATATAAGTAGTTATTTAGATACTAGGTATAAGTGTGCCAGCTTTTGGGGTGTTAGGTTATTGCCTTGACACTGTCAATATCAGTAGCAGACCTACTCAACAGAGGGCCCTGGTGCAATTTTTTTGGGGGCCCCCTAAAGGTACCCAGTAGTAAGCAATGGCAATATGTATATGTTGCTCTGTATAATGATTTTGGGGATAAACAACCTGCACTAATTAAAGGCTCTTGTACACATTCTGCACATGCTCATGTATAATCTGGCTGCTATGGGCTCCTCCAGCACTTGGGTCCTTGTGCAACTGCACCTGCTGCACCAATGGTAGTTCTGCCCCTGTTCAATATTCTTACATACACAATGTGTTGCACAGCACTCTAGTATGGAAAAATCAAAATACCATAGGTCTCCCTTGATCTATAAGATTGTGATAATTGGATGCTTGGATGGAATATATCAGCATTTTATCAATTGCTGTTAATCTAACTTGTCAATATGTTACTTTATCTGTGTTTTTAAATTCATATGAACTTTCCAATGATAATACTTTCGCTTGTTAAAGGACCACTCAATGCAGTAGAATTGCATAATTAACAAGTGCATAATAAAAATACAATAATTTAACACCTACTCTGAATTTCAAATAAGCAGTAGATTTTTTTCTGACTTATTTTTTCTCCCATTGTCCAGTCCCCTGTATCATGTGACAGACATCAACCAATCACAGACTAGTATAGGTATACCCTACAAGCTACATGCTCAGTAGGATCTTGTTCCTCAGAAAGTGGGTATATAACAAGATTGTGCAAAATTAGATAATGGCAATAAATTGGAAAGTGTCTTAAAACTTCTGCTCTATCTAAATCATAAAAGTTTATTTTGACTTGAGTGTCCCTTTAAAACTGCACCTGTGGTATATTGTGCATGTGACTTCAGTTGGTATTGATTAAGTATATAGGATCTCAGAGGTGATATAAAAATAAAATCAATTCCATGCAATTACACTATTTTGTCTTCTTATTTATTTTGTCACTGATAATGTTTGGTGTACTTGTTGGAGAAAAACCCACACATGAGAGAAATCACAGAATTAAATTGAAGTTTGGGTTTGTTCTAATAGATTAAGCTTATGCCTTTGATGAGTAATGCTGTGATAGTATTTATTTGCAGTGAATTTTTTTGTTAATTTAATTTACTTGTTACGTTAAATTGTGCACATTGAATTTTGTGTTTTAAGTGCCTTAGGAATCTCTCCTTGATAGCTGCCTATTATTGTCACAGTTATACTACAGTATACGCATTGATTATTTGCTTGTATTGACCCTTGTACCTTTTAATAGCAGTCAGTGTGTGTACACAGTTCTTTTTTTGTTTAATATACGACGTTTGATTAGATTAATATTGCTATCATTACAAACTGCAAATACTTGTAGCAGGTTTATACATCATTGGGAACAATATTCTATTTATTTAGACCTTGGCGTGCTGACATGGCGTAGTTTAACGTTATTTAACTTGTAACAAAGTAATTGTTTTGTATTACTGGGGTCAAATGGCTCATAGCTACAGTATACTCTAAACCAGAGCTTTCCAAACTTTTGATGTTGGTCACACACTTTTTAGACCTACATCATTTCGCGACACAGTAATTCAGTTGTACTAGCAAACAGGAGGTTAAACTAATTTGTTTTAAGAGGTGTAAAAAAGCACACTTTGACTTCTGACTTCAGCTCAGCATTTAAGCTGCCGCCCTCAGAGCTCTGTGAGTCCGACTGACTACTGCCCGCGCTGCAAACACACTGCTGTCCCACTCACTGACTATACATGCAGTCACAAGTTAATTGAGGAGACTACACGTGTAGTCAGGAGCCAATGTGCCGCCAATGGGAATAGTTTCAGTTCCTGCTGAGCTGCACCAATAGGTATCAATCATGTGTCAATCACGTGATATGTATAGCAGGCAGGCGGAAAGTCGGAAACCAAAAAAAAAATTAAAACAAAAAAAATTTAATTAAAAAAAAATTGTGCTGAAGCTGGGACAAACCTACACACTGCTGCTGACACACTAATGCATCACGATACACAGTTTGGAAAGCACTGCTCTAAACAAATAACTAAAGGATTTTAGTTAGTGTGAGTGGGCTGTTGCTACAATTCAACTTCCCAATGAAAGCCAGTATAATTACCTTATTCCTCATCCAATCTTAACCTGCAATTAGTTATCCATAATGACCGGTGGCTAGAAAGTAAAGATTACAACATTGGCAGAGACAGTCTGCTATTTAAAATGGAAAAACAAATTGGGGAATAGTTAACATGTTTCACCATGCTGTTGCGGCTTTTTCAAAAGGTGATGCGTCTCGGGGTATAAATGGCATTAGACTCCGCCCTCAAGTTAATCCATGGCCAATCAGAGCCATCCTGGGATTGGTCGACGATATGATATCAGCGTCATAGATCCGTCCTAGAATTAATTAACTTAAATTTGCTGGGATTTCCTTATGGGCCTCAAGGAGAGAGACTTGTACAGTTGTTAAACACTGGAGTGTATCAAGGAGGAGGTTTGCTTTTTGTCTACCATTAGTCTGTGTTGTTCTTGAACTATGAGTTTTGTCATTTCAGTTTGCTTCATTGTTTATACATTTGCATAGTTCTGTCCAGTCTGAAGTGGGGCAAACATTCAACAATACCCCCAATCACCTGATTCAGAAAATCAGAGTATGCAGTGTGTAAAATACATGTAACCTTATACTGTGGCCGGATTTGATTTTACCCTGTGCTACACTTGTATTTGTACATGTAATTTTAGCTAACACAGTGCTTAACTGTGCAATAAAGTTTGTTCATAGTATGCTTGTCTGAATAAAAGCTGCTATGTAAATGTTTTAGCTAAGACTGTGCTAGTTTGCATATTGAAATTGCTATAAAATGTTTGATTAAAAACTATACCAACAGTAAGAAATACATTCTTTCAGAAAGACACTTATACATTACTATAAATGAAAGATATCTTTTAAATCTTTAATATACATCTCCTATACAGGAAGGAGTGTAACCTTACTATATAAATAAATAATCTAGAGCTGCAACAACTAATCGGTATAATTGATTATGAAAATAGTGGTCAACGAATCTCATAATCGATTAGTTGGTTTGTGCACAGCACCAGCTGCTTCACTCTGATGAGCCCCTGCACATGGTATTGTGTTTTATGGATATGCCCTTAGCCTAATGGACATCTACAGGCATTTTACTTTTCACTTTTTCAGGACACTATAGGTTTCTTTTTAAGTTTACAACTACTCCTGTCTTATGTGCAACCCAGAAATAAAATAGGAGTCATCATTTGGATTGTTTATACTAAATCAGGTGATTTGGGACTATGCTTTGCATGATATAGTGCTGAGCTTGTTATTTACACCTAGCCCTAGATTGATGGCATTTGTTATATGAATTGATGTCACTATTACCTGTTAGCACAGCTTGCTTGCTATTGCTGATTATATGTACTCTATAGATACATGTGTAAGGTTGTATCCTTTTACTGATATATAGTCTTTAGCCCTTTTTCCTTTTTTTTCTTTCTTCTATTTTTAATTAATTGGAATATGTTCCAAATTCAACCTCTGTAAGTATATATCTGTTATTTTAAGAGTGGACTAGATATTTTCCCCCCTAACCTTATAGCTGGTTATTTACCAGTGCATATACTGTAGATATTCAATATATTTCTCCAACATAGGTGTGTCCGGTCCACGGCGTCATCCTTACTTGTGGGATATTCTCCTCCCCAACAGGAAATGGCAAAGAGCCCAGCAAAGCTGGTCACATGATCCCTCCTAGGCTCCGCCTACCCCAGTCATTCTCTTTGCCGTTGTACAGGCAACATCTCCACGGAGATGGCTTAGAGTTTTTTAGTGTTTAACTGTAGTTTTTATTATTCAATCAAGAGTTTGTTATTTTGAAATAGTGCTGGTATGTACTATTTACTCAGAAACAGAAAAGAGATGAAGATTTCTGTTTGTATGAGGAAAATGATTTTAGCAACCGTCACTAAAATCCATGGCTGTTCCACACAGGACTGTTGAGAGCAATTAACTTCAGTTGGGGGAACAGTGTGCAGTCTCTTGCTGCTTGAGGTATGACACATTCTAACAAGACGATGTAATGCTGGAAGCTGTCATTTTCCCTATGGGATCCGGTAAGCCATGTTTATTACGATCGTAAATAAGGGCTTCACAAGGGCTTATTAAAACTGTAGACTTTTTTTGGGCTAAATCGATTCATTATTAACACATATTTAGCCTTGAGGAATCATTTTATCTGGGTATTTTGATATAATAATATCGGCAGGCACTGGTTTAGACACCTTATTCTTTAGGGGCTTCCCCAAAGCATAAGCAGAGCCTCATTTTCGCGCCGGTGTTGCGCACTTGTTTTTGAGAGGCATGGCATGCAGTCGCATGTGAGAGGAGCTCTGATACTTAGAAAAGACTTCTGAAGGCGTCATTTGGTATCGTATTCCCCTTTGGGCTTGGTTGGGTCTCAGCAAAGCAGATACCAGGGACTGTAAAGGGGTTAAAGTTCAAAACGGCTCCGGTTCCGTTATTTTAAGGGTTAAAGCTTCCAAATTTGGTGTGCAATACTTTTAAGGCTTTAAGACACTGTGGTGAAAATTTGGTGAATTTTGAACAATTCCTTCATGTTTTTCGCAATTGCAGTAATAAAGTGTGTTCAGTTTAAAATTTAAAGTGACAGTAACGGTTTTATTTTAAAACGTTTTTTGTACTTTGTTATCAAGTTTATGCCTGTTTAACATGTCTGAACTACCAGATAGACTGTGTTCTGAATGTGGGGAAGCCAGAATTCCTATTCATTTAAATAAATGTGATTTATGTGATAATGACAATGATGCCCAAGATAATTCCTCAAGTGAGGGGAGTAAGCATGGTACTGCATCATTCCCTCCTTCGTCTACACGAGTCTTGCCCACGCAGGAGGCCCCTAGTACATCTAGCGCGCCAATACTCCTTACTATGCAACAATTAACGGCTGTAATGGATAATTCTGTCAAAAACATTTTAGCCAAAATGAACACTTATCAGCGTAAGCGCGGCTGCTCTGTTTTAGATACTGAAGAGCATGACGACGCTGATAATAATATTTCTGAAGGGCCCCTAACCCAGTCTGATGGGGCCAGGGAGGTTTTGTCTGAGGGAGAAATTACTGATTCAGGGAACATTTCTCAACAGGCTGAACCTGATGTGATTGCATTTAAATTTAAGTTGGAACATCTCCGCATTCTGCTTAAGGAGGTATTATCCACTCTGGATGATTGTGACAAGTTGGTCATCCCAGAGAAACTTTGTAAAATGGACAAGTTCCTAGAGGTGCCGGGGCTCCCAGAAGCTTTTCCTATACCCAAGCGGGTGGCGGACATTGTTAATAAAGAATGGGAAAGGCCCGGTATTCCTTTCGTCCCTCCCCCCATATTTAAAAAATTGTTTCCTATGGTCGACCCCAGAAAGGACTTATGGCAGACAGTCCCCAAGGTCGAGGGAGCGGTTTCCACTTTAAACAAACGCACCACTATACCCATAGAGGATAGTTGTGCTTTCAAAGATCCTATGGATAAAAAATTAGAAGGTTTGCTTAAAAAAAAATGTTTGTTCAGCAAGGTTACCTTCTACAACCAATTTCATGCATTGTCCCTGTCGCTACAGCCGCATGTTTCTGGTTCGATGATCTGATAAGAGCGGTCGATAGTGATTCTCCTCCTTTGGAGGAGATTATGGACAGAATCAATGCTCTCAAATTGGCTAATTCTTTCACCCTAGACGCCACTTTGCAATTGGCTAGGTTAGCGGCTCAGAATTCTGGGTTTGCTATTGTGGCGCGCAGAGCGCTTTGGTTGAAATCTTGGTCGGCTGATGCGTCTTCCAAGAACAAGCTACTTAACATTCCTTTCAAGGGGAAAACGCTGTTTGGCCCTGACTTGAAAGAGATTATCTCTGATATCACTGGGGGTAAGGGCCACGCCCTTCCTCAGGATCGGCCTTTCAAGGCAAAAAATAAACCTAATTTTCGTCCCTTTCGTAGAAACGGACCAGCCCAAGGTGCTACGTCCTCTAAGCAAGAGGGTAATACTTCTCAAGCCAAGCCAGCTTGGAGACCAATGCAAGGCTGGAACAAGGGAAAGCAGGCCAAGAAACCTGCCACTGCTACCAAGACAGCATGAAATGTTGGCCCCCGATCCGGGACCGGATCTGGTGGGGGGCAGACTCTCTCTCTTCGCTCAGGCTTGGGCAAGAGATGTTCTGGATCCTTGGGCGCTAGAAATAGTCTCCCAAGGTTATCTTCTGGAATTCAAGGGACTTCCCCCAAGGGGGAGGTTCCACAGGTCTCAGTTGTCTTCAGACCACATAAAAAGACAGGCATTCTTACATTGTGTAGAAGACCTGTTAAAAATGGGAGTGATTCATCCTGTTCCATTAAGAGAACAAGGGATGGGGTTCTACTCCAATCTGTTCATAGTTCCCAAAAACGAGGGAACGTTCAGACCAATCTTAGATCTCAAGATCTTAAACAAGTTTCTCAAGGTTCCATCGTTCAAGATGGAAACCATTCGAACTATTCTTCCTTCCATCCAGGAAGGTCAATTCATGACCACGGTGGATTTAAAGGATGCGTATCTACATATTCCTATCCACAAGGAACATCATCGGTTCCTAAGGTTCGCATTCCTGGACAAACATTACCAGTTCGTGGCGCTTCCTTTCGGATTAGCCACTGCTCCAAGGATTTTCACAAAGGTACTAGGGTCCCTTCTAGCTGTGCTAAGACCAAGGGGCATTGCTGTAGTACCTTACTTGGACGACATTCTGATTCAAGCGTCGTCCCTTCCTCAAGCAAAGGCTCACACGGACATTGTCCTGGCCTTTCTCAGATCTCACGGATGGAAAGTGAACGTGGAAAAGAGTTCTCTATCCCCGTCAACAAGGGTTCCCTTCTTGGGAACAATAATAGACTCCTTAGAAATGAGGATTTTTCTGACAGAGGCCAGAAAAACAAAGCTTCTAGACTCTTGTCGGATACTTCATTCCGTTCCTCTTCCTTCCATAGCTCAGTGCATGGAAGTGATCGGGTTGATGGTAGCGGCAATGGACATAGTTCCTTTTGCGCGCATTCATCTAAGACCATTACAACTGTGCATGCTCAGTCAGTGGAATGGGGACTATACAGACTTGTCTCCGAAGATACAAGTAAATCAGAGGACCAGAGACTCACTCCGTTGGTGGCTGTCCCTGGACAACCTGTCACAAGGGATGACATTCCGCAGACCAGAGTGGGTCATTGTCACGACCGACGCCAGTCTGATGGGCTGGGGCGCGGTCTGGGGATCCCTGAAAGCTCAGGGTCTTTGGTCTCGGGAAGAATCTCTTCTACCGATAAATATTCTGGAACTGAGAGCGATATTCAATGCTCTCAAGGCTTGGCCTCAGCTAGCGAGGGCCAAGTTCATACGGTTTCAATCAGACAACATGACAACTGTTGCGTACATCAACCATCAGGGGGGAACAAGGAGTTCCCTAGCGATGGAAGAAGTGACCAAAATCATTCTATGGGCGGAGTCTCACTCCTGCCACCTGTCTGCTATCCACATCCCAGGAGTGGAAAATTGGGAAGCGGATTTTCTGAGTCGTCAGACATTGCATCCGGGGGAGTGGGAACTCCATCCGGAAATCTTTGCCCAAGTCACTCAGCTGTGGGGCATTCCAGACATGGATCTGATGGCCTCTCGTCAGAATTTCAAAGTTCCTTGCTACGGGTCCAGATCCAGGGATCCCAAGGCGGCTCTAGTGGATGCACTAGTAGCACCTTGGACCTTCAAACTAGCTTATGTGTTCCCGCCGTTTCCTCTCATCCCCAGGCTGGTAGCCAGGATCAATCAGGAGTGGGCGTCGGTGATCTTGATAGCTCCTGCGTGGCCACGCAGGACTTGGTATGCAGATCTGGTGAATATGTCATCGGCTCCACCTTGGAAGCTACCTTTGAGACGAGACCTTCTTGTTCAGGGTCCGTTCGAACATCCGAATCTGGTTTCACTCCAGCTGACTGCTTGGAGATTGAACGCTTGATTTTATCGAAGCGAGGGTTCTCAGATTCTGTTATTGATACTCTTGTTCAGGCCAGAAAGCCTGTAACTAGAAAGATTTACCACAAAATTTGGAAAAAATATATCTGTTGGTGTGAATCTAAAGGATTCTCTTGGGACAAGGTTAAGATTCCTAGGATTCTATCCTTCCTTCAAGAAGGATTGGAAAAAGGATTATCTGCAAGTTCCCTGAAGGGACAGATTTCTGCCTTGTCGGTGTTACTTCACAAAAAACTGGCTGCTGTGCCAGATGTTCAAGCCTTTGTTCAGGCTCTGGTTAGAATTAAGCCTGTTTACAAACCTTTGACTCCTCCTTGGAGTCTCAATTTAGTTCTTTCAGTTCTTCAGGGGGTTCCGTTTGAACCCTTGCATTCCGTTGATATTAAGTTATTATCTTGGAAAGTTTTGTTTTTAGTTGCAATTTCTTCTGCTAGAAGAGTTTCAGAATTATCTGCTCTGCAGTGTTCTCCTCCTTATCTGGTGTTCCATGCAGATAAGGTGGTTTTACGTACTAAACCTGGTTTTCTTCCAAAAGTTGTTTCTAACAAAAACATTAACCAGGAGATTATCGTACCTTCTCTGTGTCCGAAACCAGTTTCAAAGAAGGAACGTTTGTTGCACAATTTGGATGTTGTTCGCGCTCTAAAATTCTATTTAGATGCTACAAAGGATTTTAGACAAACATCTTCCTTGTTTGTTGTTTATTCTGGTAAAAGGAGAGGTCAAAAAGCAACTTCTACCTCTCTCTCTTTTTGGATTAAAAGCATCATCAGATTGGCTTACGAGACTGCCGGACGGCAGCCTCCCGAAAGAATCACAGCTCATTCCACTAGGGCTGTGGCTTCCACATGGGCCTTCAAGAACGAGGCTTCTGTTGATCAGATATGTAGGGCAGCGACTTGGTCTTCACTGCACACTTTTACCAAATTTTACAAGTTTGATACTTTTGCTTCTTCTGAGGCTATTTTTGGGAGAAAGGTTTTGCAAGCCGTGGTGCCTTCCATTTAGGTGACCTGATTTGCTCCCTCCCTTCATCCGTGTCCTAAAGCTTTGGTATTGGTTCCCACAAGTAAGGATGACGCCGTGGACCGGACACACCTATGTTGGAGAAAACAGAATTTATGTTTACCTGATAAATTACTTTCTCCAACGGTGTGTCCGGTCCACGGCCCGCCCTGGTTTTTTTAATCAGGTCTGATAATTTATTTTCTTTAACTACAGTCACCACGGTACCATATGGTTTCTCCTATGCAAATATTCCTCCTTAACGTCGGTCGAATGACTGGGGTAGGCGGAGCCTAGGAGGGATCATGTGACCAGCTTTGCTGGGCTCTTTGCCATTTCCTGTTGGGGAGGAGAATATCCCACAAGTAAGGATGACGCCGTGGACCGGACACACCGTTGGAGAAAGTAATTTATCAGGTAAACATAAATTCTGTTTTTTATGTTAAAATGAAGTCCAGGCTTACTTTGTTGAGAGGCCCCTTGAATTGGTGGAGAACTAACAAAGATAAATAGCCCACCTTGGTGAAATTGGCAAAACCCTACTTATGCATCCCAGGCACCTCAACACCATCTAAGCAGGCAAAATAGCTTGCAAAAAAGAGAGCCAGCCTCAGCCAGGAGTATGTGGTCATGATGACATATTTGCATTTCAATGCAAAGTTTCTGAAAGAGTGAATAGCAGAATGTTATAAACAGTAATAGTCTACCTCTTACTAGTTCTACCTATTTCTCCAACATAGGTGTGTCCGGTCCACGGCGTCATCCTTACTTGTGGGATATTCTCTTCCCCAACAGGAAATGGCAAAGAGCCCAGCAAAGCTGGTCACATGATCCCTCCTAGGCTCCGCCTTCCCCAGTCATTCTCTTTGCCGTTGTACAGGCAACATCTCCACGGAGATGGCTTAGAGTTTTTTGGTGTTTAAATGTAGTTTTTATTCTTCAATCAAGAGTTTGTTATTTTAAAATAGTGCTGGTATGTACTATTTACTCTGAAACAGAAAAGAGATGAAGATTTCTGTTTGTAAGAGGAAAATGATTTTAGCAACCGTTACTAAAATCGATGGCTGTTTCCACACAGGACTGTTGAGAGGAATTAACTTCAGTTGGGGGAAACAGTGAGCAGACTTTTGCTGCTTGAGGTATGACACATTTCTAACAAGACTTGGTAATGCTGGAAGCTGTCATTTTCCCTATGGGATCCGGTAAGCCATTTTTATTAAATAAGAATAAAGGGCTTCACAAGGGCTTTAAAGACTGGTAGACATTTTTCTGGGCTAAAACGATTGATTTATAAGCATTTTTAATAGTTTATAGCTTTGAGGAGTTATTTTATTCTTGGGAATTATGTTGAATAACCGGCAGGCACTGTATTGGACACCTTTTTCTCTGGGGGCCTTCTCTAATCATAGACAGAGCCTCATTTTCGCGCCACTAATGCACAGTTGTTTTTGGGAAGCAAGGCATGCAGATGCATGTGTGAGGAGCTCAGATACATAGAAAAAGCTTACTGAAGGCGTCATTTGGTATCGTATTCCCCTCTGGGCTTGGTTGGGTCTCAGCAAAGCAGATACCAGGGACTGTATAGGGGTTAAATATAAAAACGGCTCCGGTTCCGTTATTTTAAGAGTTAAAGCTTTCAAATTTGGTGTGCAATACTTTTAAGGCTTTAAGACACTGTGGTGAAATTTTGGTGAATTTTGAACAATTCCTTCATACTTTTTCACATATTCAGTAATAAAGTGTGTTCAGTTTAAAATTTAAAGTGACAGTAACGGTTTTATTTTAAAACGTTTTTTGTACTTTGTTATCAAGTTTATGCCTGTTTAACATGTCTGAACTATCAGATAGACTATGTTCTGTATGTGAGGAAGCCAAGGTTCCTTCTCATTTAAATAGATGTGATGTATGTGACAAAAAATTTAGAGAAAATGATGCCCAAGATGATTCCTCAAGTGAGGGGAGTAAGCATGGTACTGCATCATCCCCTCCTTTGTCTACGCCAGTCTTGCCCACACAGGAGGCCCCTAGTACATCTAGTGTGCCAATACTCCTTACTATGCAACAATTAACGGCTGTAATGGATAATTCTATAAAAAACATTTTAGCCAAAATGCCCACTTATCAGCGAAAGCGCGACTGCTCTGTTTTAGAAAATTCTGAAGAGCATGAGGACGCTGATGATAATGGTTCTGACATGCCCCTACACCAGTCTGAGGGGGCCAGGGAGGTTTTGTCTGAGGGAGAAATTTCAGATTCAGGGAAAATTTCTCAACAAGCTGAACCTGATGTGATTACATTCAAATTTAAATTGGAACATCTCCGCGCTCTGCTTAAGGAGGTGTTATCTACTCTGGATGATTGTGACAATTTGGTCATTCCAGAGAAATTATGTAAGATGGACAAGTTCCTAGAGGTCCCGGGGCCCCCCGAAGCTTTTCCTATACCCAAGCGGGTGGCGGACATTGTAAACAAAGAATGGGAAAGGCCCGGCATACCTTTTGTCCCTCCCCCTATATTTAAGAAATTGTTTCCTATGGTCGACCCCAGAAAGGACTTATGGCAGACAGTCCCCAAGGTCGAGGGGGCGGTTTCTACTCTAAACAAACGCACTACTATCCCTATAGAAGATAGTTGTGCTTTCAAAGATCCTATGGATAAAAAATTAGAGGGTTTGCTTAAAAAGATGTTTGTTCAGCAAGGTTACCTTCTACAACCAATTTCATGCATTGTTCCTGTCACTACAGCAGCGTGTTTCTGGTTCGATGAACTAGAAAAGTCGCTCAATAAAGATTCTTTTTATGAGGAGATTTTGGACAGAATTCATGCTCTTAAATTGTCTAACTCTTTTACTTTAGACGCCACTTTGCAATTGGCTAGATTAGCGGCGAAAAATTCGGGGTTTGCTATTGTGGCGCGCAGAGCGCTTTGGCTAAAATCTTGGTCAGCGGATGCGTCTTCCAAGAACAAATTGCTTAACATACCTTTCAAGGGGAAAACGCTGTTTGGCCCTGACTTGAAAGAGATTATTTCAGATATCACTGGGGGTAAGGGCCACGCCCTTCCTCAGGATAGGTCTTTTAAGGCTAAAAATAAACCAAATTTTCGTCCCTTTCGCAGAAACGGACCAGCCCCAAGTTCTACATCCTCTAAGCAAGAGGGTAATACTTCTCAAACCAAGCCAGCCTGGAGGCCAATGCAAGGCTGGAACAAAGGTAAGCAGGCCAAGAAACCTGCCACTGCTACCAAGACAGCATGAGATGTTGGCCCCCGATCCGGGACCGGATCTGGTGGGGGGCAGACTTTCTCTCTTCGCTCAGGCTTGGGCAAGAGATGTTCTGGATCCTTGGGCGCTAGAAATAGTCTCCCAAGGTTATCTTCTGGAATTCAAGGAGCTACCCCCAAGGGGGAGGTTCCACAGGTCTCAATTGTCTTCAGACCACATAAAAAGACAGGCATTCTTACATTGTGTAGAAGACCTGTTAAAAATGGGAGTGATTCATCCTGTTCCATTAGGAGAACAAGGGATGGGATTCTACTCCAATCTGTTCATAGTTCCCAAAAAAGAGGTAACATTCAGACCAATCTTAGATCTCAAGATCCTAAACAAATTTCTCAAGGTTCCATCGTTCAAAATGGAAACCATTCGGACAATTCTTCCTACCATCCAGGAAGGTCAATTCATGACCACGGTGGATTTAAAGGATGCGTATCTACATATTCCTATTCACAAGGAACATCATCGGTTCCTAAGGTTCGCCTTTCTGGACAAGCATTACCAGTTTGTGGCACTTCCATTCGGATTAGCCACTGCTCCAAGAATTTTCACAAAGGTACTAGGGTCCCTTCTAGCGGTGCTACGACCAAGGGGCATTGCAGTAGTACCTTACTTGGACGACATACTGATTCAAGCGTCGTCCCTACCACAAGCAAAGGCTCATACGGACATTGTCCTGGCCTTTCTCAGATCTCACGGGTGGAAAGTGAACGTAGAAAAAATTTCTCTATCTCCGTCAACAAGAGTTCCCTTCTTGGGAACAATAATAGACTCCTTAGAAATGAGGATTTTTCTGACAGAGGCCAGAAAATCAAAACTTCTAAGCTCTTGTCAAGTACTTCATTCTGTTCTTCTTCCTTCCATAGCGCAGTGCATGGAAGTAATAGGTTTGATGGTCGCGGCAATGGACATAGTTCCTTTTGCGCGAATTCATCTGAGACCATTACAACTGTGCATGCTCAGTCAGTGGAATGGGGATTATACAGACTTGTCTCCGACGATACAAGTAGATCAGAGGACCAGAGATTCACTCCGTTGGTGGCTGACCCTGGACAACCTGTCACAGGGGATGAGCTTCCGCAGACCAGAGTGGGTCATTGTCACGACCGACGCCAGTCTGGTGGGCTGGGGCGCGGTCTGGGAACCCCTGAAAGCTCAGGGTCTTTGGTCTCGGGAAGAATCTCTTCTCCCGATAAATATTCTGGAACTGAGAGCGATATTCAATGCTCTCAAGGCTTGGCCTCAGCTAGCAAAGGCCAAATTCATACGGTTTCAATCAGACAACATGACGACTGTTGCGTATATCAACCATCAGGGGGAACAAGGAGTTCCCTGGCGATGGAAGAAGTGACCAAAATCATTCAATGGGCGGAGACTCACTCCTGCCACTTGTCTGCAATCCACATCCCAGGAGTGGAAAATTGGGAAGCGGATTTTCTGAGTCGTCAGACATTTCATCCGGGGGAGTGGGAACTCCATCCGGAAATCTTTGCCCAAATAACTCAATTGTGGGGCATTCCAGACATGGATCTGATGGCCTCTCGTCAGAACTTCAAGGTTCCTTGCTACGGGTCCAGATCCAGGGATCCCAAGGCGACTCTAGTAGATGCACTAGTAGCACCTTGGACCTTCAACCTAGCTTATGTATTCCCACCGTTTCCTCTCATCCCCAGGCTGGTAGCCAGGATCAATCAGGAGAGGGCATCGGTGATCTTGATAGCTCCTGCGTGGCCACGCAGGACTTGGTATGCAGACCTGGTGAATATGTCATCGGCTCCACCATGGAAGCTACCTTTGAGACAGGACCTTCTTGTTCAAGGTCCGTTCGAACATCCGAATCTGGCCTCACTCCAACTGACTGCTTGGAGATTGAACGCTTGATTTTATCAAAGCGAGGGTTCTCAGATTCTGTCATTGATACTCTTGTTCAGGCCAGAAAGCCTGTAACTAGAAAAATCTACCATAAAATATGGAAAAAATATATCTGTTGGTGTGAATCTAAAGGATTCCCATGGAACAAGATAAAAATTCCTAAGATTCTATCCTTTCTTCAAGAAGGTTTGGAGAAAGGATTATCTGCAAGTTCTTTGAAGGGACAGATTTCTGCTTTATCTGTTTTACTTCACAAAAAGCTGGCGGCTGTGCCAGATGTTCAAGCTTTTGTTCAGGCTCTGGTTAGAATCAAGCCTGTTTACAAACCTTTGACTCCTCCTTGGAGTCTCAATTTAGTTCTTTCAGTTCTTCAGGGGGTTCCGTTTGAACCCCTACATTCCGTTGATATCAAGTTATTATCTTGGAAAGTTTTGTTTTTGGTTGCAATTTCTTCTGCTAGAAGAGTTTCAGAGTTATCTGCTCTGCAGTGTTCTCCTCCTTATCTGGTGTTCCATGCAGATAAGGTGGTTTTGCGTACTAAACCTGGTTTTCTTCCGAAAGTTGTTTCTAACAAAAACATTAACCAGGAGATAGTCGTGCCTTCTTTGTGTCCGAATCCAGTTTCAAAGAAGGAACGTTTGTTGCACAATTTGGATGTAGTTCGTGCTCTAAAATTCTATTTAGATGCTACAAAGGATTTCAGACAAACATCTTCCTTGTTTGTTGTTTATTCTGGTAAAAGGAGAGGTCAAAAAGCAACTTCTACCTCTCTCTCTTTTTGGCTTAAAAGCATCATCAGATTGGCTTATGAGACTGCCGGACGGCAGCCTCCTGAAAGAATCACAGCTCATTCCACTAGGGCCGTGGCTTTCACATGGGCCTTCAAGAACGATGCTTCTGTTGATCAGATATGTAAGGCAGCGACTTGGTCTTCACTGCACACTTTTACTAAATTTTACAAATTTGATACTTTTGCTTCTTCTGAGGCTATTTTTGGGAGAAAGGTTTTGCAAGCCGTGGTGCCTTCCATCTAGGTGACCTGATTTGCTCCCTCCCATCATCCGTGTCCTAAAGCTTTGGTATTGGTTCCCACAAGTAAGGATGACGCCATGGACCGGACACACCTATGTTGGAGAAAACAGAATTTATGTTTACCTGATAAATTACTTTCTCCCAAAAATAGCCTCAGAAGAAGCAAAAGTATCAGACCTGGTTTTTTAATCAGGTCTGATGATTTATTTTCTTTAACTACAGTCACCACGGTATCATATGATTTCTCCTATGCAAATATTCCTCCTTTACGTCGGTCGAATGACTGGGGAAGGCGGAGCCTAGGAGGGATCATGTGACCAGCTTTGCTGGGCTCTTTGCCATTTCCTGTTGGGGAAGAGAATATCCCACAAGTAAGGATGACGCCGTGGACCGGACACACCGTTGGAGAAAGTAATTTATCAGGTAAACATAAATTCTGTTTTTCAAACATTTTGTGGTTTTGTTTTGCTTAATTAAAAATTTTTGTTCTGCTGCTTAAAAAATTGATTTTATTTTAAATATAGGATTATTATTATTTTTAACCGATTAGTCGATTAATCGAAAAAATAATTGGCCGATTAATCGATTATGAAAATAATCGTTAGTTGCTGCTCTAAAATAATCCTGTAAATAAAGGATCTGTTAAATCTTTTCATATGATTATCCTGTAGATAAAGGATATAATCTTTCATATGATTATCCTGCAATATTCAAATATATGTTTAAATAAAGTTCTTCTACAATATATAAGATTTATAACTATGCTTAGTGGAATTAAAATACTAACAAATGATTTTATATGATTTTCTGTACTGAAACTAAAATGGAGGATTGTTTAACCTTGTATTAGAAAATCCTAAAATGGATGCTCATTGCAATAATTACAAGTGAGTATGTCTAACTCTTGTATAACAGATTTTCAAGGCCACGTTGCTGATGTACAAAACTGTTGATGCTAGAAAAAGCTAGACAAGTTTTGTTGATGTTATAATTATGCCAAAAATACATATAAAAAGAAAACAAAAAATTATGACGTCATCCAAATAAAAACCACTATAAATACACCATGTAAACATGAGGCAGGTGACTCTGACAGGATGTTATAGAGCACCTCTAAGGATAAGATTTGGTTGCAAAGTCATTTCGAGTGGTATGTAAATAATTGTTATTGAAAGCAAGCTTAACTGATAGTCAATTAACTCGGTGTGTAGTTTGGATTTAAATTAATTTAATTTTTTTTTTTTTTAATTCTTTTTATTGAAAGAAGACACACATGGAAATAGACAATTATACAGAGACTTTGTTCTCCTGATAACATTAGGAGATACAATATGATACTAGCAGACATTACTTTAAATACCAAGGTTTGACAATCAGTCTCATACAGTTACCATAATAATTTCAAACTTATGGTTATCATGTTAATGAAAAGTGTACGTTTCATCTATTTTTCCAAGTGACCTTCCACATTTTTTTTTTTTTTTAAAAACAGCAAAAACAACAAACAAACAAAAAAAAAACCAACTAAGTCTTACACACTTAACCTTTAAACTATAAACTAAAACAACTACTAATGTGCACCTTGATGTTAGTTAATATTAGAAACTAGAAGAATAGATATTCCTCCTGTTGGGTGTATGCATATAGAAATTATGTAGCTAAAAAGGAGGTTAATAGTAATGTACTAAGTAGCCTAAGGAAGATACCTGCCGTCTATGTAGTCACACATGGAAGGGGGACTATTGAATGTCTGCCGGTTGCAATTTGAAGTTAGATAAAATTCTATTCAAGAGGTTGATGAGGGATCTAACTAAGCAACTTGCTTGATTAATCAGGCCCTTTGAGGTATTAAAGATTTAGAACCCCAAAGAATATACATTTTAAGACAAAATCATATCCCTCTGCAAAATTACCCTCCCTAGAGGGGCATATGATACAAGCATTATCTAATAAACAGATATATGAATATTGAAGATGCTGTTCTAGGGATTAAATGATAGACCTGATCTCCATTTTGTGTTGCATCTTTGTACTTTAATATACAGTTAGGGTTTGAAAAGCATACAGTCCCTAAGCTAAGGAAATATAATGGTGCAGAGTAAACCGCAAGGTTAGGGTTTTGCTATGTTTTTAAACTTAAAAAAAAAAAAAAAAACCCACACAAAACAGAAAGCCAAAAACAAATTTCAAACACTAAATTAACTGTAGGGGAACCCTACAACAATATGGTGGCTCAAAACAAAACAGAGAAACTGCTCTTAAGTAAGAAAGAAAAATTCTAATGATAAACTTTAGTACACATGGCAATATTTAGCATTGTATATCTAACATGTAAAAGTCCTAAAAACTGGAGACCTGGCTAGTCTGTCATACATTCTTTGATAGGTCAATTTTAAGTCTAATTACATAAAAAAGGCTTAACTTAGGTGCCTGGTAGATCCTCTAAGCAGAGTGTATTATAATATTCAGTGATATAGCCTATGTTATAAATAAGCAAATTGGCATGAATATACTGGTTCCGTAAGGCACAAAATATAACTACAAACACTCTTGTGTTTAAACCTTTAACAGAGTGCAAGGACACCAGAGGGGTTGACTTTTGAAAGATTCTATCCTCAAGGCTTACACCATAAAGGAGCATGTCAGCAGGCATTACAAAAGAAATCATATAAGTATACATTAGGACATAACGATAAAAAAAATTAAAAATGAAGTAGCCACCATTTAACTCATAGTAATAAAGATAAAGCATGTTCAGCGTCATAAAAAATATTAGGAGTACTCGCGGTACCGGCATCCAGTATTAAAGTCCATAAAAGACTAAGAAGATGTAATTTGGAGCAAAATGGTGGGTAGCAGCTTAAGACATAAATGATTTATAATTTAGCCGACACCGGTCGATAAGCGCTCCTCGTGCAAATGCAAAGAAACAGTCTCCACTTTCAAGCCCTGTTTCCCCTCTTCAGGTAAGCCAGTAGCCGATGTCATAGTAGGGAAGACAAAGCAATGATCCCTGTACTCTATCAGATTGACAATAGGGCTGTTTAACGGATCTAGATGCAAGATGAAATCTGTGCTGTGCACATTCAGCATGTCTGGCGCCCTCCATTTCAACAGAGACTGAGGCTTCACAACCGCAGCATTTAACAGATCAGGCCCTTCACTCTTACCACAGCTGTCTCTCAAGGGTGCTTCCAGGGGTCCCAAAAGAATCTCCTTTGTGTCTTCAAAAGAAGTTTGGATAGTGAAAGCTGTATCAGCCGTTGAAAGTTCCGCCACGCTAAGATCCGAATGCAGAGCTGGCACGCCTGTGGATTTGGAAGCGCGCAGGTAGGTCAGTAAGTTCTGCGTAGCTGTTTCTAGTGCATTGAATGCCGGTGAAAGGTGAGCTGCCAAGGCAGCAACTATATCTTGTGTAGATACACTGATCTCCATGGTGGGCATGTTTGAGATACTGTAATATCTGTATCACGTGGCAGGCCTTGCACCTTACCCAATACCGTCTGGTATTATACAATTCTTCGACTTCTCGGCAGCCAAGAGGTGTCCGTCTTGATCCCAAGGGGCTCCCGAACAGCTGTTCTGTTAAGGGAAACATGATGGCTCTTAGTATGACCACGTTTCAGCTGTAAAGGGCAAGATTTTACAGAGAGCAATTTAATTTTTATTACTTCTGTAAGCTAATTTTTCTGCATAATAAATAATTTCTTTAAAAACAATATTTCTCTCTCAATACCATTTCTAATTATTGTACTCAGAAACTTTCTTTATAAGAAATGAGACCTATTTCATTGGTATAATATTAAAGGTCAGTGCTTGAAAATCATATTTCAATATAACTGTGCTTTAAGACTTTATGAGTGAATTAGGAGTGAACCACTACAATACCAATTTGCCTTCTCGGGCTGGCACGTGTCAGGTGTTTTTCTTGGAGACTGGAATAGTCCAGGAAGTTCATCAGCTGGATTCCATCTCCAGTAGGTTATGCGATAGTTGTTGTTATAAAATGAGTTTTGCAAGGTTTTATTTTGCATTGCTGCATTGGTGAGCACTACCAGGGTAAGCCAAGATAAATGGAATAAATATGTTGGCTCAATTCCTTCAAAAAGCACTCACCAAGAATTCCTTTTTCTTTCATGTAATTGGCAAGAGTCCATGAGCTAGTGACGTATGGGATATACATTCCTACTAGCAGGGGGGCAAAGTTTCCCAAACCTCAAATGCCTATAAATATACCCCTCACCACACCCACAACTCAGTTTTACAAACTTTGCCTCCTATGGAGGTGGTGAAGTAAGTTTGTGCTTGATTTTTATGATTTCTTCTATGATAAGTGCTTCTTAGCATTGCGAAGCCCATTTCCTCTCAGAGTACAGTGTTTGTCAAAGGGAATGCGAAGAGAGTATCGCCTATTGATTTTTTGGTTTCCCTCACGGGAAATCTTTTCAAGGGTTCTTTGTTATCGGTCGTAGGGATTCATCTCCTACCTCCCTTTTTAGATCAACGATATACTCTTATATACCATTACCTCTGCTGATAGTTTTCAGTACTGGTTTGGCTATCTGCTATATGTGGATGGGTGTCTTTCGGTAAGTATGTATCTTTATTTATTTAAGACATTCTCAGCTATTGTTTGACGCTTTATGTATTAATATAAAGTTTTTAATATATGTATTTTACTTATATTTGCCATGAGTCAGGTCTATGTGTATTTCCCTTTTGCAGTCTAAACAGTTTCAGTATAGGAATCATGTTTGGGAAGTTTATTTAAACTTTTTTCTTACCTGGGGTTCAGTCTTTTTCTAATTTGACTTTCATTTTTTTTGCAGGCAAATTTCGGCTTGCGAGGGCGTAATTTTTTTTATAGCGTCATTCTTGGCGCAAATTTTTTTGGTACGAAGTTGCGCCTTTGCCGCAAATTTCGTAATTTCCTGCATCTTTGTTGACGCTAGTTGTTTTGGCGCGAAATTGCGCTTGTTATGGCGCGAATTGTGTCATTTCCTGGTGTTAGTTTTGCGTAAAAAAATGTTAACTTCTTTTTGCGTAATGCGTCATTCTTGGTGCCTGATTTTAGTTATTTTACCCCTCTCCCTCTTTTGCTCGCTGTTTTCATGATCTTTTAAAGCTATTATGCCTGCTTTTGTTTTTCTCTACTGAAACTGTTACATTGTGGAAATTGAATGTTTTGCCTAATGTTATTTTTCTTTTTCTGTTACATTTTGTGAGATGTCTCATTCTGATCCTGACTCTGATATTACTGTAGAAACTATGATGCCCTGAAACACAATTCTACAAAGCTAAGTGTGTTCTTTTCAGTTTTTAAGCTGTTATTTCTTCAGCTCAATTATGTGGCATTTATTTATCATGTGTTATGCTAGCAATGTTTCTACATGTACAATAACATTTACTGTTTTTACATATTCAGTTCATGTACCTGATTTCATCTGCAAACATCACATGTTGTTGCTTATATCATAAAAGGTTATGACTGCTATTATGCCTTTAAGTAAACTTACAAGGTTTTTTCAAAATTAAGATTTAATTAATTTTGTTCTGACCGACAGCATACTTAAGTTTATTCTACTGATGAAGGTTTCTTTGGCTCAAAGAATCCTGTATCAGACAGTTTGTTAAAAATTCTCTTTATTTTATGATTTGAACATTTTTTATTCTTTGTTAAGGAAATGTTTCTATTTATAGCTTTTAGGAGTCTAGTCCTCCTATTAACTTTGTTGTTAATTCTTTTCAAATCTGGATTTTAACATTTTTGCTTTTGAGTTTTTTTCCTATTCAATATACTATCTGTATTATATTCTAGAGAATGGTTATTCTGATTCCCTCTTGGGACTGTACTACTATTTCTATGGAAATTGGTACTTGTTTTCAGGATTCTTTAGAATTTGAATATAACCTTAGTAGAGCATATTCATGTACTGTTTATATTTTTAGCTCAGCTTTATCTGTGGCTGACATTGCTGTTCTCTCAACCTTTGTTGAACACTTAGCATAAGCAGTTTCAGATTCTCAAGTATATAACTCTGTTTATTTACTTTAGATGTATTCATTTAATTATGTTTACTATATCTATTATTATGATTTCAAATATATTGTATTATCTCTCTCTTGTTAGGATAAAGAAGCGTTTTTTGTATCCTTCTGGGAGAAAAACGCTATATAATTACTAGTTATTAGACTGCATGAAGGTGCGGTTCTCAAACCAGTCCTTCTGGTGGGGGGCAGATTAAATTGTTTTTGGATGAACTCAGTCCAAATTCTATACTATTCTTAGGGTTTGAATAGATTTTTAGAATGAGACCTCCTATGGGAAGAATCTTTCTTTCTCAGTACACTCTGTGAATTTTTTTAAGGAGTAATTATGCCAGTTCTTTTTGCAGGAACATGATTTGGGTTTCTATTCAATTCTATTCTTTGTCCCTAAGAAGAAAGGTTTATTCAGTTCATTCTTGGATCTCAAGACTTTTATATTGCTTTGTTAGAGTCTCAACTTTTAAGTTGGCGTTTATAAGGACTATTATGCCTTTTTGTTAAGGTCATTTCATGTCCACTTCATTTTTCAGGATGTTTATCCTGATATTTTATTTCATTCAGACCATTTGTGGATTTTGAGATTTTCTTTTTAAGCTTTACCAATTTGTCGCTTTTCCATTTGGTTTAGTGACAGCTTTATGAATCTTTTCAAAGTTTCTTTTTTGCCCTTCTTTCTGTCTTCAAACAGTAGGGTATTATGGTGCTTCCTTATTTAGAAGGTATCTTGGTATTAGCTTAAACTTTTCTTTTATTAAAGCCAGACAGACAGAATGCTAATGCACTGTGGCCGTGCTCTGTAGCAACCTGAGGGTTGCAGGTTCGATTCCCGGCAAGGTCCATTCAGCCTTTCATCCTTCTGAGGTCGATTAAATGAGTAGTGTCTTGAGTCCCTTACGGGTGATTAGAAACGCTTTACAAGTACCCAATACATACATATGAAAGAGCAGTATTCAAATATATGGACTTTTCTTTTTGTGGAATCCCTCATGAATCAACTAAGTTTTGTTTCTTCAAGACATGGTTAGAGGATTTAATTTACCTAAAAGTTTTGTGATTCCTCAGACAAGGGTCACTTCTTTTTGGGTTTCTAGATGGATTCTGTGTTCATGTCTTTGTCTTTATGAGACAAAAGTCAATTGTAATTGGCCTGTCTAACTTACAGTCTAGAACATTTCTTTCAGTGGCTATGTGCATGGAAGTTTTAGATATCATAACTGCAGCATCAGGCGTGGTTCCCTTTGCTCGTTTTTCTCTGAGATCTCTTTTTGCTTTGCATACTGAATCAATGATACAGGGTTTGTTTTTAGATATCACAGTTGATATTTTTAAATCCTAACACTCTCTCTCTGTTTTGGTGATTAGTCTATCATCATTTTATTCAGGGGGCCTCCTTTTGTTCGCCCTTCCTGGACTGTATTCTTAATGGATGCAAGTCTTACAGGTTGGGGAACTGTCTGAGGGTCTTTTTGACAGCACAAGGGGTTTGGAAACTTCAAGAGGTGAGGTTTCCAATAGATATTTTAGCACTCCGTGCTATTTGTCAGAGCTCTTTCAGGCTTGGCCTCTTTTAGGAGAGAACTTTTTCATTTTTTGCTTTCAGACAGACAATATCACAACTGTGGCATATGTCAATCAACAATAGGGACTCATAGTTCCTTAGTAATTAAGAAGTATCTTGAATACGTTCTTAGATGGAATTCGCCTTTCTATTTTCTACGTTTTTAGACATTTGGAAGGTGGATTATCTCAGCCGTCAGTCTTTACATCCGGGAGAGTGGTGTCTCTATACAGATGTGCTTTCTCAATTTCCCAGGTACCTTTTCACGTCCAGGTATCCTCAAGTGGAGATGGTGGATGCATTAGCAGTGTCTTGGTTTTGCAACCTGACTACATCTTTCCACCTCTGTTTTTTTCTTCCAAATGTTATTTCCAAGATCGTTTTGGAACAGTGTCATGTGTTTCTGATAGCATCAGCATGGCCTCTCACATTTGGTATGTGGATCTTGTTCGGATGTCCAGTTGCCATCCTTGGCTGCTTTCTCTTTGTCCAATGCAAGTAAAAAAGCACAGTCCTGCACTCTTTGGCCAGCCCTCTTGTTTTAGGGGCTATTTTTCCATCGGGATCTCAAATTACTAATTTGGGGGTATGGAAATTGATTAATGTTTAGTCATAGAGGGTTCTCTGACTGGTTATCGCTATGTTGCAGGCTGATAAGTCTGTTTCAAGGAACATGTATTATCAGGTTTGGAAAAGCTATATTTTATAGTGTTCTCATAAATTCTCTTGGCATTCTTTTAGAATTCCTAGGATTTTTCAGTTTCTTCAGGTTGGTTTGGATGTTTGTCTGCAAATTTTTTTGAAGGGACAAAAATCTGATCTTTCGGTTTTATTTCCTAGAAAGATTGTTTAAACTTCCTGATATTCACTGTTTTGTTCAGGCTTTTTGGTTTGTATCAAGCCTGTTCATTTATTAATTCTCCTTATTGGAGTCTTAATTTGGTTCAACGATTTAGCAGGCTCTTTCTTTTGAGCCTATATTTTCTTTAAAGATTATCTACTTTCTTGGAAAGTATTGTTTTTGTTTGGCTATCTCTTTTGCTAGAAGAGTTTCTGATTTATCAGCTCTCTCTTCTGTGTCTCCATATCTGATTTTTTCATCTAAATAAGTTGTTTTGTGGACTTCTGTTTTTCATAAGGTTGTGCATTTGAACAACACTAGTAGAGAAATTGTTGTTCCTTCCTTGTTTTCTAATCCTAAATAATTCTTTGAGAGTTCTTTACATCCTTTGATGTGGTAAGAGCTTTGTAATTCTTTATCAAGGTTATTAGGATTTCAGAAGACTTCTAGTCTATTTGTTGTTTTTCTGGTTTCAGAAAAGGTTAGAAAGCCTCTGCCATTTATTTGGCATCCTCGTTAAAGCTTTTGTTTTTCAAGGCTTATTTGGAGGCTGGGTAGGTTCCACCTCAGAGATTTACAGCTCATTCTGCTAAATTCAGTCGCCATTTCTTGGGCTTTTTCATAGTGAAGCTTAAGATAATCAAATTTACAAAGCAGTATTTTGTTCTTCTTTGCATACTTTTGTTGTTTTTTACCATTTTAATGTATTTTGAAAACTTAATTATTGTGTGGATTTAATTTCTCAGTGGAAATAGCTGTTGTTATTTTATCCCTCCCTCTCTAGTGACTCTTCTGTGGACTTCTACATCTTGAGTATTTCTATCCCATAAGTAACTAGCTCATGGACTCTAGCTAATTACATGAAAGAAAACATAATTTATGTAAGAACTTACCTGATAAATTTATTTCTTTCATATTGGCAAGAGTCCATGTGGCCCACCCTTTTTATGGTGGTTATGTTTTTTTTGTATAAAAGCACAATTATATTTCCAGTTCCTCTTTGTGTATGCTTTTTTACTCCTTTGTGTTATCACCTCACTTCTTGGCTATTCGTGAAGCTGAGTTGTGGGTGTGGTGGGAGGTGTATTTATAGGCATTTGAGGTTTGGGAAACTTTGCCCCCTCCTGGTAGGAATGTATATCCCATACGTCACTAGCTCATGGACTCTTGCCAATATGAAAGAAATGAATTTATCAGGTAAGTTCTTACATAAATTATGTTTTTTGTTCACTGCATTTTATATAAGAATGGTGTGTTGCAGGGAGAGGAAGGGTCTTATTTTCCCTTGAAAATGTGGGGTTTAAGTTTCTACCTGTCCCATTGAAAGTATACAGATCTTCACTGGTGTGTGCTGCTTAGTGAACAGATTCAAAATATTGAAACTACACTACTTTTTTGCAATCTTCAGTAAAATATTATATTCTAGAATGCTTCATATTCTATGTACATTCTAAACTTTTTTTTCCCCCATAAAAGAAAATAAATAGCAAAAACAAAATAGAGAAATATGTATAACCTGAAGGAAACTCTAGATTATTTTTTCTTAAAGGGACAGTCAACACTAAGATTGTTGTTATTTAAAAAGATGGACAACGCCTTTACTACCCATTCCCCAGCTTTGTACAACCAACATTGTTATATTAATATACTTTATAACATTTAAACCTCTACATTTCTGCCTGTTTCTAAGCCACTACAGACAGCCTCTTATTAAATGCCTTTTATTAGCTTTTCACAACAAGAGACTGCTAATCCAAGTGGGCCATATAGATAACATTTTGCTCTCTACCGTGGAGTTGTGCAGGAAACTGCACTAATTGGCTAAAATACAAGTCAATAGATAATAATAAATAAATAGCCATGGGATCAGGGGACTGTCAAAAGAGGCTTAGATACAAGGTAATCACAGAGTTTAATAGTATATTAATATGACCGGGTTGGCTGTGCAAAACTGGGTTATGGGTAATAAAAGGGATGATCTATCTTTTTAAACAATAAAACATTTATTTGTAGTTTTGAAGGTTTCATTCTCCATTGTGTGGTGGAAGAGATAGATCTACCCTAATCCAGGTCATTGATAGAGTTGTATATCACTTGTTTCCCCACTTTGCTGTACTATTGGGCTGAATGGAAACCCCTAGCAATACTTAAAGGGACAGTCAACACAAAAATTGTTATAGTTTAATAAGATAGATAACGCCTTTACTACCCATTCCCCAGCTTTGCACAACCAATATTGTTATATTAATATACTTTATAACAATTAAACCTCTAAATCGCTGCCTTTTTCTAAGCCACTACAGACAGCCTCTTATAACATGCTTTTTTTATTAGCTTTTCACAACATGGGAGTGCTTGTTCATGTGAGCCATATAGATAACATTGTGCTCACGCCCGTGGGTTGTGCACAACACAGCACTTAGCTTAAATGCAAGTCAATATATAAGAAATAAGAAGTCAAGTTATCAGGAGGCTGTCAGAAGATGCTTAGATAGAAGGTAATCACAGAGGTAAAAAGTATATTAATATAACAATCTATTTAGTGTTTGGAAGTATGCATATATTTAGCATGTGTTTAGAGTAATGTGCTCTTTATTATCCAACTAATTAGGGATTCCTAGTTTACTGTGTAGCGAAATGATGATTTTATATACTCCTGTTGGCAACTATATATCTTTCTTATGTAATAATAAATTGATTGCTGTTTTCACTGCATAATTTGTGGCTCTGGCATTTTTTTCTTGATGTGTGCTCTCTCTCTCTCTGGGTATATACTGGAATAGCAAAATTTATTTTTTGCATAGATTTTTGAGTGCTGAAATCCCTTTCTTTTTGATCAGGAGTCAGACTGATCAGATAATCTTTCTAATATAATTGTAATATTTATTTTTTGAGGGTCTGCACCAAAACCCTATTTAATGGTTTTGGCATAACTGCCTAAACTTAAAGGGACACTGTAACCAAAATTTTTCTTTCGTGATTCAGATTGAGCATGACATTTTAAAGGGACATTAAACACTAAATACATGCTAGATAGAATGATGCATTCAAAGAAAAGATTAGTCCATGACTAACTTGTAGATGTATTTTCTTCTGTTAAGTGTGATCAGTCCACGGGTCATCATTACTTCTGGGATATTAACTGCTCCCCTACAGGAAGTGCAAGAGGATTCACCCAGCAGAGCTGCATATAGCTCCTCCCCTCTACGTCACTCCCAGTCATTCTCTTGCACCCAGCAACTAGATAGGTCGTGTGAGAGGACTATGGTGATTATACTTAGTTTTATATCTTCGATCAAAAGTTTGTTATTTTAAAATAGCACCGGAGTGTGTTATTACCTCTCTGGCAGAGTTTGAGGAAGAATCTACCAGAGTTTTGCTATGATTTTAGCCGGAGTAGTTAAGATCATATTGCTGTTCTCGGCCATCTGAGGAGTGAGGTAAACTTCAGATCAGGGGACAGCGGGCAGATGAATCTGCATAGAGGTATGTAGCAGCTTTTATTTTCTGACAATGGAATTGATGAGAAAATCCTGCCATACCGATATAATGTCATGTATGTATACTTTACACTTCAGTATTCTGGGGAATGGTACTTCACTAGAATTACACTGTAAGAAAGACATAAAGCTGTTTAATAACTAGAGATTATGTTTAACGTTTTTGCTGGAATGTAAAATCGTTTTCATTTGCTGAGGTACTGAGTGAATAAATGTTTGGGCACCATTTTTCCACTTGGCAGTTGCTTAAATCTGTTTTTTCTGTCAGTTTCTGTTCTCCCTCACTGCTGTGTGTGTGGGGGAGGGGCGCTTTTACTATGCATCAAATATTTCAGTCAGCAACTCATTGTATTCCCTGCATGATCTGGTTCATCTCTACAGAGCTCAGGGGTCTTCAAAACTTATTTTGAGGGAGGTAATTTCTCTCAGCAGAGCTGTGAGAATTATAGTTTGACTGAAATAAAAACTTTTATTCTGTAATTTGTTTCCTGCTTTCAGAAATTGTTATCTTTGCTAATGGGATTAAACCTTTGCTAAAGTTGTGTTGTTTACAAGGATTGAGGCTATAACTGTTTCAATTTATTAATTTTTAACTGTCATAGATCTTCTGTGCTTCTTAAAGGCACAGTACGTTTTAATATTATTCTATTTGAATTGTATTTCCAAGTTGCAAGTTTATTTGCTAGTGTGTTAAACATGTCTGATTCAGAAGATGATACCTGTGTCATTTGTTGCAATGCCAAAGTGGAGCCCAATAGAAATTTATGTACTAACTGTATTGATGCTACTTTAAATAAAAATCAATCTGTACAAATTGAACAAATTTCACCAAACAACGAGGGGAGAGTTATGCCGACTAACTCGCCTCACGTGTCAGTACCTACATCTCCCGCTCAGAGGGAGGTGCGTGATATTGTAGCGCCGAGTACAGCTGGGCGGCCATTACAAATCACATTACAGGATATGGCTACTGTTATGACTGAAGTTTTGGCTAAATTACCAGAACTAAAAGGTAAGCGTGATCACTCTGGGGTGAGAACAGAGTGCGCTGATAATATTAGGGCCATGTCAGACACTGCGTCACAGGTGGCAGAACATGAGGACGGAGAACTTCATTCTGTGGGTGACGGTTCTGATCCAAACAGACTGGATTCAGATATTTCAAATTTTAAATTTAAACTGGAAAACCTCCGTGTATTACTAGGGGAGGTGTTAGCGGCTCTGAATGATTGTAACACAGTTGCAATACCAGAGAAAATGTGTAGGTTGGATAAATATTTTGCGGTACCGACGAGTACTGAGGTTTTTCCTATACCTAAGAGACTTACTGAAATTGTTACTAAGGAGTGGGATAGACCCGGTGTGCCGTTCTCACCCCCTCCGATATTTAGAAAAATGTTTCCAATAGACGCCACCACAAGGGACTTATGGCAAACGGTCCCTAAGGTGGAGGGAGCAGTTTCTACTTTAGCTAAGCGTACCACTATCCCGGTGGAGGATAGCTGTGCTTTTTCAGATCCAATGGATAAAAAGTTAGAGGGTTACCTTAAGAAAATGTTTGTTCAACAAGGTTTTATATTGCAACCCCTTGCATGCATTGCGCCGATCACGGCTGCAGCGGCATTCTGGATTGAGTCTCTGGAAGAGAACATTGGTTCAGCTACTCTGGACGACATTACGGACAGGCTTAGAGTCCTTAAACTAGCTAATTCATTCATTTCGGAGGCCGTAGTACATCTTACTAAACTTACGGCGAAGAATTCAGGATTCGCCATTCAGGCACGCAGGGCGCTGTGGCTAAAATCCTGGTCAGCTGATGTTACTTCTAAGTCTAAATTGCTTAATATACCTTTCAAAGGGCAGACCTTATTCGGGCCCGGGTTGAAAGAGATTATCGCTGACATTACAGGAGGTAAAGGCCATGCCCTGCCTCAGGACAAAGCCAAAGCCAAGACTAGACAGTCTAGTTTTCGTTCCTTTCGTAATTTCAAAGCAGGGGCAGCATCAACTTCCTCTGCACCAAAACAGGAAGGAGCTGTTGCTCGCTACAGACAAGGCTGGAAACCTAACCAGTCCTGGAACAAGGGCAAGCAGACTAGGAAACCTGCTGCTGCCCCCAAAACAGCATGAATTGAGGGCCCCCGATCCGGGATCGGATCTAGTGGGGGGCAGACTTTCTCTCTTCGCCCAGGCTTGGGCAAGAGATGTTCAGGATCCCTGGGCGCTAGAGATAATATCTCAGGGATACCTTCTGGACTTCAAATACTCTCCTCCAAGAGAGAGATTTCATCTGTCAAGATTGTCAACAATCCAGACAAAGAAAGAGGCTTTTCTACGCTGCGTACAAGAGCTCTTGTTAATGGGAGTAATCCATCCAGTTCCACGATCGGAACAGGGACAGGGGTTTTACTCAAATCTGTTTGTGGTTCCCAAAAAAGAGGGAACTTTCAGACCAATCCTGGACTTAAAGATCCTAAACAAATTCCTAAGAGTTCCATCGTTCAAGATGGAGACTATTCGGACAATTTTACCTATGATCCAAGAGGGTCAGTACATGACCACTGTAGATTTAAAAGATGCTTACCTGCACATACCGATTCACAAAGATCATTACCGGTACCTAAGGTTTGCCTTCCTAGACAGGCATTACCAGTTTGTGGCTCTTCCATTCGGATTGGCTACAGCGCCAAGAATCTTCACAAAGGTTCTGGGTGCTCTTCTGGCGGTACTAAGACCGCAGGGAATCTCGGTAGCTCCATACCTAGACGACATTCTGATACAAGCTTCAAGCTTTCAAACTGCCAAATCTCATACAGAGTTAGTGCTGGCATTTCTAAGGTCACATGGATGGAAGGTGAACGAAAAGAAAAGTTCACTCGTTCCACTCACAAGAGTTCCCTTCCTGGGGACTCTTATAGATTCTGTAGAAATGAAGATTTACCTGACAGAGGACAGGCTATCAAGACTTCAAAGTGCTTGCCGCACTCTTCATTCCATTCAACACCCGTCAGTGGCTCAATGTATGGAGGTAATCGGCTTAATGGTAGCGGCAATGGACATAGTACCCTTTGCACGCTTACACCTCAGACCACTGCAACTGTGCATGCTAGGTCAGTGGAATGGGGATTACTCAGACTTATCCCCTTCTCTGAATCTGGATCAAGAGACCAGAAATTCTCTTCTATGGTGGCTTTCTCGGCCACACCTGTCCAGGGGGATGCCATTCAGCAGACCAGACTGGACAATTGTAACAACAGACGCCAGCCTTCTAGGTTGGGGTGCCGTCTGGAATTCCCTGAAGGCTCAGGGACTATGGAGTCAGGAGGAGAGTCTCCTGCCAATAAACATTCTGGAATTGAGAGCAGTTCTCAATGCCCTCCTGGCTTGGCCCCAGTTGACAACTCGGGGGTTCATCAGGTTTCAGTCGGACAACATCACGACTGTAGCTTACATCAACCATCAGGGAGGGACAAGAAGCTCCCTAGCTATGATGGAAGTATCAAAGATAATTCGCTGGGCAGAGTCTCACTCTTGCCACCTGTCAGCAATCCACATCCCGGGAGTGGAGAACTGGGAGGCGGATTTCTTAAGTCGTCAGACTTTTCATCCGGGGGAGTGGGAACTTCATCCGGAGGTCTTTGCCCAAATACTTCGACGTTGGGGCAAACCAGAGATAGATCTCATGGCGTCTCGACAGAACGCCAAGCTTCCTCGTTACGGGTCCAGATCCAGGGATCCAGGAGCAGTCCTGATAGATGCTCTGACAGCACCTTGGGACTTCAGGATGGCTTACGTGTTTCCACCCTTGCCGATGCTTCCTCGATTGATAGCCAGAATCAAACAAGAGAGAGCATCAGTGATTCTAATAGCACCTGCGTGGCCACGCAGGACTTGGTATGCAGACCTGGTGGACATGTCATCCTGTCCGCCTTGGTCTCTACCTCTGAAACAGGACCTTCTGATACAGGGTCCCTTCAAACATCAAAATCTAACTTCTCTGAAGCTGACTGCTTGGAAATTGAACGCTTAATTTTATCAAGACGTGGGTTTTCTGAGTCAGTTATTAGTACCTTAATACAGACTAGGAAACCTGTTACCAGAAAGATTTACCATAAGATATGGCGTAAATACCTACATTGGTGTGAATCCAAAGGTTACTCTTGGAGTAAGGTTAGGATTCCTAGGATATTGTCTTTTCTACAAGAAGGTTTAGAAAAGGGTTTTTCTGCTAGTTCATTAAAGGGACAGATCTCAGCTCTGTCCATTCTGTTACACAAACGTCTGTCAGAAGTTCCTGACGTCCAGGCTTTTTGTCAGGCTTTGGCCAGGATTAAGCCTGTGTTTAAAACTGTTGCTCCACCATGGAGTTTAAACCTTGTTCTTAATGTTTTACAGGGCGTTCCGTTTGAACCCCTTCATTCCATTGATATAAAGTTGTTATCTTGGAAAGTTCTATTTTTAATGGCTATTTCCTCGGCTCGAAGAGTCTCTGAATTATCAGCCTTACATTGTGATTCTCCTTATTTGATTTTTCATTCGGATAAGGTAGTCCTGCGTACTAAACCTGGGTTCTTACCTAAGGTAGTTACTAACAGGAATATCAATCAAGAGATTGTTGTTCCTTCTTTATGCCCAAATCCTTCTTCAAAGAAGGAACGTCTACTGCACAACCTGGATGTAGTCCGGGCTCTAAAATTTTACTTGCAGGCAACTAAGGAATTCCGACAAACGTCTTCTCTGTTTGTCATTTACTCTGGGCAGAGGAGAGGTCAAAAAGCTTCCGCTACCTCTCTTTCTTTTTGGCTTCGTAGCATAATTCGTTTAGCTTATGAGACTGCTGGACAGCAGTCCCCTGAAAGAATTACAGCTCATTCTACTAGAGCTGTGGCTTCCACTTGGGCCTTCAAGAATGAGGCCTCTGTTGAACAGATTTGCAAGGCTGCAACTTGGTCTTCGCTTCATACTTTTTCCAAATTTTACAAATTTGACACCTTTGCTTCATCGGAGGCTATTTTTGGGAGAAAGGTTCTTCAGGCAGTGGTTCCTTCTGTATAAAGAGTCTGCCTATCCCTCCCGTCATCCGTGTACTTTTGCTTTGGTATTGGTATCCCAGAAGTAATGATGACCCGTGGACTGATCACACTTAACAGAAGAAAACATAATTTATGCTTACCTGATAAATTCCTTTCTTCTGTAGTGTGATCAGTCCACGGCCCGCCCTGTTTTTAAGGCAGGTAAATATTTTTTAATTTATACTCCAGTCACCACTTCACCCTTGGCTTTTCCTTTCTCGTTGGTCCTTGGTCGAATGACTGGGAGTGACGTAGAGGGGAGGAGCTATATGCAGCTCTGCTGGGTGAATCCTCTTGCACTTCCTGTAGGGGAGCAGTTAATATCCCAGAAGTAATGATGACCCGTGGACTGATCACACTACAGAAGAAAGGAATTTATCAGGTAAGCATAAATTATGTTTTTTAAAGTTTCATTAGTTGTTTAAAAAGTGACAAAATAAGTGTAAAGTTTTAGGCCTAGATTTAGAGTTGGGCGGTAGCCGTCAAAACCAGCGTTAGAGGCTCCTAACGCTGGTTTTTACCGCCCGCTGGTATTTGGAGTCAGTCAGGAAAGGGTCTAACGCTCACTTTCCAGCCGCAACTTTTCCATACCGCAGATCCCCCTACGCCATTTGCGTATCCTATCTTTTCAATGGGATCTTTCTAACGCTGGTATTTAGAGTCTTGGCTGAAGTGAGCGTTAGAAATCTAACGACAAAACTCCAGCCGCAGAAAAAAGTCAGTAGTTAAGAGCTTTCTGGGCTAACGCCGGTTTATAAAGCTCTTAACTACTGTGCTCTAAAGTACACTAACACCCATAAACTACCTATGTACCCCTAAACCGAGGTCCCCCCACATCGCCGCCACTCTAATTAAATTTTTTAACCCCTAATCTGCCATCCGCACGCCGCCGCAAGCTACGTTATACTTATGTACCCCTAATCTGCTGCCCCTAACACCGCCGACCCCTATATTATATTTATTAACCCCTAATCTGCCCCCCTCAACGTCGCCTCCACCTACCTACAATTATTAACCCCTAATCTGCCGACCGGATCGCGCCGCTATTATAATAAAGTTAACCCCTAATCCGCCTCACTCCCGCCTCAATAACCCTATAATAAATAGTATTAACCCCTAATCTGCCCTCCCTAACATCGCCGACACCTAACTTCAAGTATTAACCCCTAATCTGCCGACCGGATCTCGCCGCTACTATAATAAATGTATTAACCCCTAAAGCTAAGTCTAACCCTAACCCTAACACCCCCCTAAGTTAAATATAATTTAAATCTAATGAAATAAATTATTTCTTATTAACTAAATTAATACTATTTAAAGCTAAATACTTACCTGTAAAATAAACCCTAATATAGCTACAATATAAATAATAATTATATTGTAGCTATTTTAGGCTTTATTTTTAATTTACAGGCAACTTTGTATTTATTTTAACTAGGTACAATAGCTATTAAATAGTTAATAACTATTTAATAGTTACCTAGTTAAAATAATTACAAAATTACCTGTAAAATAAATCCTAACCTAAGTTACAATTAAACCTAACACTACACTATCAATAAATAAATTAAATAAAATACCTACAATTAAATACAATTAAACCTAACACTACACTATCAATAAATTAATTAAATAAAATACCTACAATTAAATACAATTAAATAAACTAACTAAAGTACTAAAAATAAAAAAGAACTAAGTTACAAAAAATAAAAAAATATTTACAAACATTCGAAAAATATTACAACAATTTTAAACTAATTACCCCTACTCTAAGCCCCCTAATAAAATAACAAAGCCCCCCAAAATAAAAAATGCCCTACCCTATTCTAAATTAAAAAAGTTCAAAGCTCTTTTACCTTACCAGCCCTTAAAAGGGCCCTTTGTGGGGCATGCCCCAAAGAATTCAGCTCTTTTGCCTGTAAAAGAAAAATACAACCCCCCCAACATTAAAACCCACCACCCACATACCCCTAATCTAACCCAAACCCCCCTTAAATAAACCTAACACTAAGCCCTTGAAGATCTTCCTACCTTGTCTTCACCACACCGGGTATCACACCGATCCGTCCTGGCTCCGAAGTGTTGATCCAAGCCCAAGCGGGGGCTGAAGAGTGACGTCCATCCTCCGGCTGAAGTCTTGATCCAAGCGGGCAGAAGAGGACATCCGGACCGGCAAACATCTTCATCCAAGCCGCATCTTCTATGTTCTTCAATCCGATGACGACCGGCTGATCTTCAAGACCTCCAGCGCGGATCCATCCATCTTCACCGACGACTTCCCGACGAATGACGGTTCCTTTAAGGGATGTCATCCAAGATGGCGTCCCTCGAATTTCGATTGGCTGATAGTATTCTATCAATCGGAATTAAGGTAGGAAAATTCTGATTGGCTGATGGAATCAGCCAATCAGATTCAAGTTCAATCCGATTGGCTGATCAGATCAGCCAATCAGATTGAGCTCGCATTCTATTGGCTGATCGGAACAGCCAATAGAATGCGATCTCAATCTGATTGGCTGATTGGATCAGCCGATCGGATTGAACTTGAATCTGATTGGCTGATTCCATCAGCCAATCAGAATTTTCCTACCTTAATTCCGATTGGCTGATAGAATCCTATCAGCCAATCGGAATTCGAGGGACGCCATCTTGGATGACGTCCCTTAAAGGAACCGTCATTCGTCGGGAAGTCGTCGGTGAAGATGGATGGATCCGCGCTGGAGGTCTTGAAGATCAGCCGGTCGTCATCGGATTGAAGAACATAGAAGATGCGGCTTGGATGAAGATGTTTGCCAGTCTGGAAGTCCTCTTCTGCCCGCTTGGATCAAGACTTATTTCGTTAGAATAAAATTATATTTAATTTAGGGGGGTGTTAGGGTTAGGGTTAGAATTAGCTTTAGGGGTTAAAAAATGTATTAGAGTAGCGGTGAGCTCCGGTCGGCAGATTAGGGGTTAATAATTGAAGTTAGGTGTCGGCGATGTTAGGGAGGGCAGATTAGGGGTTAATACTATTTCTTATAGGGTTATTGAGGCGGGAGTGAGGCGGATTAGGGGTTAATAACTTTATTATAGTAGCGGTGAGATGCGGTCGGCAGATTAGGGGTTAATTATTGTAGGTATCTGGCGGCGACGTTGTGGGGGGCAGATAAGGGGTTAATAAATATAATATAGGGGTCGGCGGTGTTAGGGGCAGCAGATTAGGGGTACATAGCTATAATGTAGGTTGCGGCGGTGTACGG